>NW_022589745.1:15422413-15519068 GCF_004348235.1 Phoca vitulina
GGGGGGGGGGGGGGGGGGGGGGGGGGGGGGGGGGTGGGGGGGGCTGAAGTCTTCTGGGACTAGCTCTTAACCAGTGGGGTATGCTCTAACCCAAGGTAGGTCATGTCAGAATTGAATTCTAGGACACCCAGTTGTTATCTACAGAAAACTGGAGAATTGCTTGGTGTGGGGAACCCCTCTCCCCCATATTTGGTGACCAGAATGAAGTATTAAGGGTAGTAGGTGAAGAAACAGAGTTTTTCCCTTCAGCTGTTGTAGCAGAGGAAGTGAGTCTTTCCTACTTACTCACCCTCAGTGTTCATGGTCTCCGGTGTGCTGTGGTGTCAAGGGGCTTTAAAATATCCCTCCCATAGCAGAAGTTCGAGGAGAAAGTTTCTCCTAGAGAGAAAACACAGCATGGCAGGGAAAACAGAACTGCCCCATCATGTAGAGACAGCACTCAGCATTTTATACAGGATATTAGAGAGAAGCAAATCCTCCTCTGAAATAGAGACATAGGCAAAAACTGTGTTTCCTAGATCATGAATGGTAACTAATGTATGAAACAATGAGTAAGGGACAGGTGGGGCTAGGTAGGGAGACATACTAGGGGGCTATGTGGTCAGGCTCACAGAAATCCCAAAAATGTGGAGGTGTGGGAAAACCAGGGATAAGGAAACAAACCGGACCACCCTGCCCTAGGCGTTGGGGTGGGTGTCTTTTTTATGATAATTACCAGTGACCAACAAAGAATAACCAGACCCTAAAAAGGAAGTAAGCCATTGAAGGTATTATCTCTAGTACTTGCTCAATGGTGATATCAATAGAGATGTTAAAAGGATTTCAGTTCCCTGGTTAGCTTTCTATAAAAGACCAATCCTTTTGTGTGTTCCTCTGATAATTCAAGTTGGATAATGTCTCACCTCCGCTCAGAACCTTGTAATGGATTCCCATATCACTTGGAATGAATCTAAAATCTTTACCGTGACATCTGGGTTCGGACTCCCTGCTACCTCTCAAATCTACCCCTCTTTGCCCTCACCTAAGCCACACCGGCTGCTTGGCTGTTCCTTCAACATACCAGACACTCTTGCTTCAGGGTCTTTGTGTTTTTAATTTCTTCCTGGACAGATAAACTTCCTCCCAAAGACACAGCTCACTTTCTCACTTTCTCCAGGTCTCTGTTCAAAATCACTTTATCGGGAAGACTTTCTCTGGAGACATTCCCTCAGATAAAACACACACACACACACACACACACACGCACACACACGTCCTTCCCAGCCATTCTGTATCCCTTTACTCTGACCGATTCTTCTTCTTGGCACTTAGTGCCACCTGAGGTATTATTTATTTGTTTATCGTCCCTCTTACTGCAGTAGGATGAAAGCTCCATGAGGGCATTTAGTTGCGCTCTCTGCTGGACCCCAGCTCCTAGGGCAGCTCCTCACACAGGGAAGGCAGGTGAGAAATATGTGTGGAGTGTATGAATGAACTCCACACAGGAGCTGTCTACTCCTACTTGCTTAAGCATTTTTTTGGGGGGAAAAGAAGATTTTATAAGGATTTCCTCCAGAGCCCCTGAGGAGATGCGGTCAAGGAGGGTGCTACCCCTCACACGGTGCTCTGCTTCTGCCCTCAGCACAGAGGGCTGTGGCCCCAGGTAAGTGAGGTTCAACTGTGTGAGAGATGTCGCTGTGAGGTGTTTATGACGCTGTTCTTAGGAGTGCAGGCCCCATGAAATGGAGCCATCCAAACCAGTCCAACAGGAGTGAGGGCAGGATTCTGCCCAGACTAGTAAAAAAGAGAGAATCATGGGGGCCTCCCAAGCCTTGATTCTGTCCACGCCGAGTGAGAAGGGCAAGGAGGGCACTCTCGCTGAGGAACAGGGGCCGAGACGGTGAGGGGGACAGGGCGTCGTCGTCCCAACGCACAAAGGATATCGAAGCTGCAGCCTGTTTTGCCATGAAAGCAGACACTGCAGGGGAGCAGGCCTCACTTTCAGATTCATCCATTCATTTGGCACCTGTTTACTGAGCCTGTGCTATGTGCCAAGCATGACTTTAGGCCTTAGAAGACTGTTCCAGGAGCTGAGGAGGCCTGGGAGATGGGCCACGGGCCACAGGGAGGGGCCCAAGTTGGCTCAGGAGAGTGCCAAGATCTCCCCTTCAGTTCAGAGTCTTACTTTTTTCTCCCCGGGTGCTGAGGCTGGGTTGCCTCTCCACCTCCACCAGGGATCAGTGCTGCCTGTGTCACCGAGGATGCTGGTGACCCAGGGAGGCACTGAGCAGCCCCCGGAGGTTCCCACCACAGCTTCTCACCATGAGGGTTCCTCAGCCCCTTGTCTTAACTGCTGCAAACTCCCCAGGGGACAGAGGGTCAGTTCCACCACCTGCTGTTCTGTGCTCTAGACCCAGAGCTCTGTCCGCTGATGGCCTCCCTCCCCCAGCTGCCCTACAGCCCGCTACTGGCTCTGGCTTTGTAGCTTGTTGGGGGCGAGGAAGCCAGCTGGGTCCGGCGAAGAAGCAGGAAATGGAGCAAGATATGTTTCTTCAGGGCATACCTTTAGGGGCGTTTCTTTAGGGATGTTGGCCGGGGCTGTGGGTGAGGAGGTCTCGGGTAGCCATAAGAGAGGGCCAAACTCTAGGCCAGTGGGCCGTGTTGGGAATTCAGAATGGACCCCAGTCCCTGATGCGGGCCCCCCAGGCACTGACACTCGAGGCCGGTTCTGACCCTGCCTAGGCCTGGAGGGCAATGGAAGATCCACTGAATGCTCAGTGGGACATGCTAACCCTGAAGTCTTACAGGCTGGCCTGATCCATTCACCCCCTCGGCACGGGCCACAGGGCCGTCTCGGTTTCACAGGACTCTGGGAGTGGCAGGCCTGCGGATGTCTGTGTTCTCCCTGGCAGCTGGAGGGGGTGAAGTCACCGGCACGGCTGAAGCAGCTGGGTGAGGCGAAGACATGCAAAGGCTGCCGCGACCTGGTTTCCAGAATTGGGCACTCCCTCCCTGGCCTGTGCAGGGAGTTCTGGGCATGATGAGCCCAGTGGCGCTGGGGCTGTCCTCACAAGTATAATGACTTTGGGTCATTGCTAGGGGTGCTTCCGGCACCCCGGTTGTCCGATTCAGAGGAGAAGAGATGTATCTCACGGGCTCGTAGACTTTTCAGTTTTTGTATAAGAACATTCCGAGCTCTGAGTGCAGTGGTTTGTATTTTTCAGGGCATATTTGTACAAGCTACTTCTGAGAGAACCCAGGCCTGCTGCAGAGCTGACCAGAGCATTGGCAGAGTCCGGACACAGGGCTGTGACTGAGCATCAGTTCCCCAGGCAGGGGAACCAGCGAGTGACAAGGAAGAGCAAATCAAGGACAGCAAAAAGCATTCCCTGAGACCTCCAAATACCCGAAGTGAGGTGCGGCTGAACCGGGCTTCCACCTCAGAAAAAGGGAGCTGGGAGGCAGAAGGGGAGCTCATTATTATTATTCAAAATTAAGTTGTTTTTGTTTTTTTCTTAAATGACCTTGTCTGGCAGCCACAGGTTGCTGAGGTCTGGCCACTGGAGTGAAACAAGCAGGGTTGTAAAGTATTTCACAAAATCAGAGAAGTTTCTGCCTAGAGCCTGGCACCTTTGAGCACAGCGCTAGAAGCACGGGAGAGCATTCATGGGACAGACATTGCATTTTCACAAGTGGCACCAGTGCTGAGGCCGAGGCGAGGTGCCCTCGCCGCAGGCTTGTGAACGGGGGACGCTGGTGGAGAGGAGCAGGGCAGGAGGGGGGACGGGGCGAAAGTGCTTGACGCTGACTCTAGCCCACAGATGGGTTTCTGAGCACATAGGACACACCTCCTGAGAAATGCCCAAAATACTTGAGGGCAACGTGCCGGGCCCTGGAGCCCCGAGTGGGCAAGTGGGGACGAAAGCAGGACATCTCCACTTGCTGATGCAAACATAACTTTGTTTGTATCCATAGACTGACGGATATGGGGACTTTTGGGTTATGCTTACAAGAGTCCTGGGAGGCACTCAGGATTTCTGTTACAGAGAGGGAAGTAGCCATAGGGCAAAGTTTCCTGGCCCTCAGGTGCTCCTCTTCATCCCCACTGCTGAGAGCAGACAGGGCCATAGGCGAGGTCTGTCCCCTCACACAAGTGATGGAAGGCCAGCAATGGCCTCCCAGGGGCCCCCACTGAAGCTGCAGGACACTTAGGTATGGCAGGTGGGAGACAGCTGGGGGAGAGGCCTCAGCCTTCCTAGTCCCTCTAGACCAAGAAAACCCTGAGCTGGCTCCTCTCCTTCCCCATTATTTTCTTGGCAGTTCTAAGCTCTAACCTTACTTTCTCCCTGCCTCTTCACGACACAGGCTCCCCTGGCCTAGCGGCTTAGCCCACCTCACGGCCCCCTCTTCCTGCAGGTTTATGGGTCCCAAAAGACTTCTGAGTCTTTGGGGTTGAAAGGGGAACATCTTGTTTACACATTAATAAATCCTCACCAAGGGGTCTTAGAAATTGCTGGTTTCTTACCTCAGACAGAAGATGACTTTCCTTTCCTGTTGACCCCATTCTATCCCCTCATTTCCCATCTGTTTTCTTCTTTCCCCATCTCTGTTACCCTCCCTGTGTTACTTCCCATGCATAAGAAACCACGTGAGTGCTGGTCTGAAGAAAACCATGCTACTTCTTCTGACACGTGTCTGATAGGCTTTTGTGGGGAAGATTTAGGTAGGGATGGGAACACTGGGGAATTCTCCCCCACTGGGAGGTCTACAAGGCACTTTACCCGTTTACAAAGCCCCTTCATACACCAGGAACAAACACCCAGATAGCAACTGGTCATCATCGAGCTCTGGTAATGCCTATCTGGAAGTGGTTTGCCCACTTTGAACACCACCATCTGGACCACAGTTAGCATCCGAGTTCACGTAACTTGCCTCACCAGGACTCCAAAGCCCTGCAAATTTGACTTACATGAATTAAGAAGGGTTCTTTCAGGGACGCCTGGGTAGCTCAGTTGGTTAAGCGTCTGCCTTCGGCTCAGGTCATGATCCCAGGGTTCTGGGATCGAGTCCCACATCCAGCTCCCTGCTTCTCCCTCTGTCTGCTGCTTCCCCTGCTTGTGTGCTCTCTCTCTGACAAATAAATAAATAAAGAAAAATCTTTAAAAAAAAAAGAGTTCTTTCACTCAGAATTTTATTTATACAAAAAATAATTCTTTTTGATTGCTTGAGACATGTGAAAACTACCAGAATAATTCGCACAGTTCACCAGCAGTCAATTACACAATGACCACAACTTCTGCAGAGCTGCCCGCTGTTCAGTATGGGAGCCACTAGCCACATGTGCCTATTTAAATATTTTAATTAATGACAATTAGGTAAAATTGAAAATGCAGGTCTTCAGTTGCACTAGCCGTATTCCCAGTGCTCAGTAGCCACATGTCACTGGTGCGGCCGTATTAGTCAGCCCAGGGAAAGAACGTTTCTACCATCCTCGACGGTCTTACCTTGGCTGTGTTCTAGAATGTCATTAAATCTAACCTCTTCACACTCTGGAATTCCCATCTGTATGTTCCTCATCCTTGATTCAGAGGCTTTCTTATCTGTGTCCTTCGTCCCACGCTGTCTGACTTGGAAGGAACGTCTCTTGATATCTTTGCTGAACTGCCTGTTAAAATGAATTTGGTCTTTCCATCTGCAATCGCTTGGAGTTTACATTTTAGGTACAGAAATTTCTTCAACTAGTTCTGCACCAACTTGAGAGAGTGAGTGCCAGGAGCTCTCACTGAAACCTCTCCTTTGGAAAGGGGCCCAGTTGTCCAGGGAGCAGGATTTACCTAAGCCTGAGTCGGTAAGGTCCCACACCCAGGGCCAAAGACCGGAACCAAGGTCTTTAGATTAGCCTGCTTATCCTTTGGTTCAAATGTTCTTGGGCTGTTGTAATCATTAACTCTTGCAGGAGGCTCCCTCTGATCTGCCTCTGATCAACTAGAGGTCGCTTCTCTTGGAAGTCCTGAGATGGGAGAAGTAAGGAAAGAAATGGGAGTGAGAGAGGGGCAGGCAAGTGCCTGGCGGTGGGGCACCAGAGATGGATGGAGATGCCCCGCAGAGCACCGCGTTCCCAATCAGCTCTGACACCTTCGGGTGTTTGCTGTTGTGTGGCTCCCATGGACAGCCCTGAGGCCAGCCTTACGGTCTGGGCAGGCTGGTCATGCCGCCGCTGTGTGCTGTGCTGACCTGAGCACTGGTTCCCGAGTCCAGGGGTGGTGCCTGCCTTTGTTGTCACCTACAGGTTTGTTTGTCCCGATAGCCTGCTCTCTCTGAGCTTTGCCGAGTATGCACCAGCCCCGTTGCTCTGGCTGCTACTCATGGCTGCAGGTCGCTGTCAGGGGGCTACACTTCATGCTGGGCCGCCTCCCTTCCTGCACTGATACCATTCTTACAAGACCTGGGCCCATGCTGAGCTGTCCCTCCATGCGGAAGCCCTCCTCACCCACTGAGGCTCCAGCACCCCACGCCAGGCTGCCCTCTAACATGGACACTCTCTGCACCCCACTTGGGTTGTGACACCCTGTGCCAGCCAGCTCTTCCCCATGGGGTCCCCTCTTTACCCCAATGAAGCTCTGACATCCTAGGACAGGTCACTCTTTGTCTTAGTCACTTCAGGCTGCTGTAACAAAATACCACAGACGAGGTGGTGTATAAACAACACAATTGATTTCCCACAGTTCTGGAGACCAGACGTCTGAGATCAGGGTGCCAACAGGGTCGGGGTGGGGTGAGACCCTCTCTCAGGTTTCAGACTGCTCACTTCTCGCTCATTGTGTCCCCACATGGTAGAAAGACAGCAAGGGGGCTCTGCGTGAAGCTTCACCCTGCTAACCTAATCACCTCCAAAAGCCCCACCTCCTAATACCATCACATTGGGGGGTTAGGATTTCAACATATGAATTCCAGGGGGACACAAACATTCTGTCCATTGTGCTCTTGTCCCCAGATGTCCTCCTTCCTCTGCTCGGGCTCCAACACTGTTACTTTTGGGGTCGCCTCTGCCCGTTCTCCCCCTCCCTACATGCATGCCAGTTTGACCTGGTGCCAACAAATGACTTTTGTCTGAATTGATTAGAAGGGACAGGACAAAGAAAGAGGAAGTGAAAGAGGAAGAGGGACTGTTCCTTTATTTTTAACGTCTACTATGTCTTTGCAGTGACCATGTGGTGTCCATTTCCCCTGGTACACAGTATGTCAAATTGCCTTTTATTTCAGGAACATCATCTCATATTACTTGCTCGGTTCCGTTAGTTTGTTTTCTTCCTTTGGGGACTCCACTTATCTGTTTATTGCCTCTCCACTGCCTGTCTTCTCTATGTATCAGCATCTTTATGACTTATTTTATTTTATTTTTTTAAAAGATTTTATTTATTTGACAGAGAGAGACACAGCGAGAGAGGGAACACAAGCAGGGGGAGTGGGAGAGGGACAAGCAGGCTTCCTGTTGAGCAGGGAGCCCGATGCGGGGCTCGATCCCAGGACCCTGGGATCATGACCTGAGCCGAAGGCAGACGCTTAACGACTGAGCCCTCCAGGCGCCCCTCTTTATGACTTATTTTAAAACTATATTTCCATTTCATTTTCTACACCTGTTTCATTTTTATGCCCTGGTTCTTCTCCTGTGCTTCCCACTGTGTTTATACCCCCTGGTGCTCCCTGGCTTTTGCTTTGATTTCTATGATGTTTCTTTTTCCCCTTGTACCTCTGCTCTGAGTTCTGCAAATGGGTAAGATCAAGTTTTATCTTCTCTTGTTTTCTCACACCGTCTTCTCTGGGACGACAGATTTCTCTTTTGTATCTTTTTCTTCACTAAGTCTACTTTCTCATTAAGTCTTTTTAAGTCATGGCCAAATATTTGTTTGGGATTTTCATTTTTGGGGTGATTCTTTGTAGCTGGGAAATTTTGTTGCAATTTCTGGTCTTCCTTCCTTCCTTCCTTTCTTCCTTTCTTTCTTTCTATGAATGCTGGCTGCCTTTGAATGTCCCTGGCTTACCCATTTGTTAGAGGTTGATTCACAGGCTGGATTTTTGCTAATGTTTTTCTTCCTTTGGTCGTTACTGGTTGTTTTACTTCTCCCAGTGAGATATCTTTGGGGCCTTCTTAACTGACACAGCCCTTACTGTATGCAAGGGGTATTGATTTATCACCTCAGGCTGAGCTTCTTACCTAAAGGAAGTCTTTATGGGGAGGGGGCGGGGTCTTAGATTTACTGCCCTTGGGCTGTTTTGCATTTTATTTCCCTATTCTGCCCTGGGGGGCTTCCTCATTTTACCTTTATAAAGATTATGAAGGGAATTCAGCAGCTTTTGGTAGCTTTTATGCATATTTGGAGTCTATGGATCTTTTTCTCCTAATTGGGCTGAAAATGAAATTTTTTCTTTTTTCCCATGATTTATACTAACAACTCCTGTTTCCTTTACTAACACACACACAACTTCTGATACCATATGTGTGGGATTTTCCATACCAAACAATTCTCCAATTTTTGGTGGATACCAACTAGGCGTCCTACAATTTAACTTAATTCTGACACTAACTGCCTGGAGTTAGCAAAGGCCACACAGGTCAAGGGCTCAGTCCTACAAGGCTGTCCCCATTTCGAAAGCCAATTGCAAGTCTCAGCCCATCACCTGTACTTCTGACCAACTGGTTCTAAAATGGGGGTTTCCATGATCCTCTCCTTGTGTTTGGTAATTTGCTAGAATGGTTCACAGAAGAGAGGGAAACACTTTATGTTTCCTGGTTTTTAATAAAAGATATAATAAAGGAGGGGTGCCTGGGTGGCTCAACCGTTAAATGTCTGTCTTTGGCTCAGGTCATGATCCCAGGGTCTTGGGATCGAGCCCTTCATTGGGCTCCCTGCTCAGTGGGAGGCCTGCTTCTCCCCTCTCCCACTCTCCCTGCTTGTGTTCCCTTTCTTGCTTTGTCTCTCTCTGTCAAAAAATAAATAAAAGCTTAAAAAACAAGATATAATAGAGGGTACAACTGGACAGTTAGGTGGAGAGGTACATAGGGCAAGGTCCAGCAGGGGTCCGGGTGCAGGAACTTCTTTATGGATGGAGTTGGAGTGTTTTACCCTCCTGGCATATTGATGTATTCACTATTCTGGAAGCTCCTTGAATCCCATACTTTAGGGATTTTTATGGAGGCTTCATCACATAGCATGTTCAATTATTAACTCAATCTCACTAGCCCCTAACCTCTCCTGGGAAGATGGGGGTGGGGCTGAAAGTTCCAAGCTTCTAATCCTGTTTAGTGTTTCCCGTGACCTGCCCCCAACCAGAGGCCCCAGATTCATCCCATTAGAACAAAAGATGCAGGGGTGTCTGGGTGGCTCAGTCGTTAAGCGTCTGCCTTCGGCTCAGGTCATGATCCCAGGGTCCTGGGATGGAGCCCTGCATTGGGCTCCCTGCTCAGCGGGAGCCCTGCTTCTCCCTCTCCTGCTCCCCCTGCTTGTGTTCCCTCTCTCGCTGTGTCTCTGTCAAATAAATAAATAAAATCTTAAAAAAAAAAAAAAAAGAACAAAAGATGCGGATTTAGGAGCTCTTTGTAAGACTCCGATCATCCTGTCACTTAGGAAATTACAAGGATTTTAGTAGCTCTCCATGAGGAACCGTGGTTTAATGACCAAATATTAGCAGGAAACAGGGGCAGACACCGATGTAGATATTTTGATATTTCCTATTATTTCACACAGGTCATTCTTCTTTTGCCATTTCAATGCTTTTATGTTGTTGACAATTTTGTTTTTTTTTTTAGATTTAAAAACTTTTTTTGAGAGAGAAAGCGTGCGTGCGCGAATGGGGGGCGGAAATGAGAGGTGGGGAAGGGGCAGAAGGAAAGGGAGAGAGGGAATCTCAAGCAGGCTCCACACCCAACACGAGCCCAACACAAGTCCAACACGGAGCCTAACCCAGAGCCCCACGCAGAGCCCAATGCGGGGCTCCATCTCACAACCCTGAGATCATGACCTGAGCCAAAATCAAGAGTCAGACGCTCAAGTGACTGAACCAGCTAGGCGCCCGGTAGTCAACAATTCTTTATATTTACTTCCTCCTGTTAATAAAATTGCTGTGTGGTTTTTGTCACCTGATTGGACTCAGGCAGATATATATGGCTTTTTTTTTTTAAGATTTTATTTATTTGACAGAGAGAGAGAGCACAAGCAGGGGGAGTGGCAGACAGAGACAGAGGGAGAAGCAGACTCCCCGCTGAGCTGGGAGCCCGATGCGGGGCTCGATCCCAGGACCCTGGGATCATGACCTGAGCCGAAGGCAGACGCTTAACGACTGAGCCACCCAGGAACCCTGTTTTGTTTTGTTTTTTTAAAGTTTATTTATTAGAGATAGATAGCAGAGTGAGAGAGAGCATGAGCAGGGGGGAGGGGCAAAGGGAGAGGGAGAAGCAGACTCCCTGCTGAGCAGGGAGCCCGATTTGGGGCTCGATTCCAGGACTCCAGAATCATGACCTGAGCCAAAGGCAGATGCTTAACTGACTGAGCCACCCAGGCACCAGGCTTTTGGATTTTGTGATATAAAAACAAGTTTTTCCATTCCTGTAGTCCTTTTAGGATTTTTGTATTTACATTTAAATACTTGAATCATTTGTTATATATCTTGGCATAAGGCATGAAATATAGATATGTTAATGTTTTTTTTCTAGATGGTTACCTAGATGTTTCAACACCATTTATTAAATGGTCCGTCTTTTCCCTCATTGATTTGTAATGTTGATGAAGGATATTTGGGAGAAATGCCAGCGGGGACAAGGCCGCCCCTCCCCTAAGAGGAAACCACCTTTTTTTTTCTTTTAAAGTATTTATTTATTTATTTGACAGAGAGAGACACAGCGAGACAGGGAACACAAGCAGGGGGAATGGGAGAGGGAGAAGCAGGCTTCCCGCTGAGCAGCGAGCCTGATGCAGGGCTCAATCCCAGGACCCCGGGATCAAGACCTGAGCTGAAGGCAGGCGCTTAACGACTGAGCCACCCAGGTGCCCCAAGAGGAAACCACCCTTAAAAGAATTTTACACCACCCTGAAAGGAGCCCTCCACCCTTTCTCTTGTGATAGATGACAAAAACCTGATTGGATGACAGGTGCAGGGAGGGTTAATCAGAACAAGACAGCCCTCCAACAAAGTCCGTAAAACCCCCCTAGACTTAGAAGCTCTGGTGTCGACCCTCTCCGGTCCCACCCTCTTTGGGAGCTTTGTATTACACTTTACTATCGCTAAGTAAACTTTGCTTTGCTGCCCATCATTCTCCATCTGGTCTACCTCTTAGCATTCTTCCAAGCGTGTGACCAAGAACCATGGGCACTAAAGGAAAGAAATCCTGTAATGTCACCTTTATCATCAACTAATTTGTATCCGTTTGTGGGTCTCACTCTGGGTTTTTGATTTTCTTCCATTGTTCTACCTGTCTACTCCTCTGCTGGGATTATACTTTTAGTTATTTTAATTTTGTATTTTTACCTCCTGGAGAGCTAATCTTCTCTCATACTCTTATTTCTGAATTTCCCTGGCCATTCTTAATTGATTTTCGTCAGAACTTTAGAATCAGCATGTCTAACTAATTAATGAAAAATTATTCTCCAAACCTAGGTCTTGGTTTGACTTTCCATTTGTTCTAGGGTTTTTTTTTTTTTTTTTAAGATTTTATTTACTTATTTGACAGAGACAGAGATAGCGAGAGCAGGAACACAAGCAGCGGGAGTGGGAGAGAGAGAAGCAGGCTTCCCCCGAGGAAGGAGCCCGATGTGGGACTCGATCCCAGGACCCTGGGATCATGACCTGAGCTGAAGGCAGATGCTTAACGACTGAGCCACCCAGGCGCCCTTGTTCTAGGGTTTTATCTTCTATCTCCATTAAGAGAGTGAAAAACTTTTTATTTTTTAATTAATTTTTTTGAAGATTTTATTTATTTATTTGAGAGAGAGAGGCAGCATGAGCGGGGGAAGGGCAGAGGGAGAAGGAGAAGTATACTCCCCTCTCAGTGGGAAGCCCGACGCAGGGCTTGATCCCAGGACCCTGGGATCATGACCAGAGCCAAAGGCAGCCACTTAACTGACTGAGCCACCCACGCGCCCTGAATTTAAAAAAACTTTTTAAAATGAATCTTGCTTATTAAAGTTTATTTTGCATTCCTATTATTGTTAATGGAGAACATCTTTTTATATTTTAGTTGGCCATTTATTTTTCCCCCTTATTTTGCAAATTGTCTGTCCTGTGTAATTAGAATTTACTGCCAAAGTTTTTTTTTTTTTAATATTTTATTATTAATCAGAGAGAGAGAGAGAGAGAGAGAGCGTGCGCACGAGCAGGGGGCGGGGCAGAGGGAGAGGGAGAGGGAGAAGCAGACTCTCCGCTGAGCAGGGAGCCCGATGTGGGACTCCATCCCAGGACCCTGCGATCATGACCCAAGCCAAAGGCAGATGCTTAACCAACTGAACCACCCAGGTGTCCCCCAAAGTCTTCTTATAGGGGCTATTTTTCTTTTTCTTACTCATTTATAAATATTGATTTAAAGATGTTACATAATCTGGATACTAATTTGTTGCCTGTTAACATGAATTCTCTCAGTCTGCGGCTTGTTTTCAGTAGTGCCATTTGATTTTTAAAAGTTTAGTTTTTATTTACTTATTTAAAGATTTTATTTATTTGACAGAGAGAGACACAGCGAGAGCAGGAACACAAGCAGGGGGAGTGGGAGAGGGAGAAGCAGGCCTCCTGCCGAGCAGGGAGCCTGATTCGCGGCTCAATCCCAGGACCCCGGGATCATGACCTGAGCCGAAGGCAGTCGCTCAACGACTGAGCTACCCAGGTGCCCCCAAAAGTTTAGTTTTTAAATATAATAACATCATTCTTTCCTTTTCTGGTTAATGCTTTCAGGATCTTGTTTTAAAAAGAAATATTTTTGGGGGGCACCTGGCTGGCTCAGTCATTGGAGCGTGTGGCTCTTGATCTTGGGGGCATGCGTTCAATCTCCACATTGGATGTGGAGCCTACTTAAAAAAAGAAAAAAATTTTTCTAGCCTAGGGCCAGAACGATTTTTTCTATGCTTGTTTCCTTAACATTTTAAAAATTTAGTTTTGCATATTTAGTGTTTTCCATGTAGAATTGATGTTTACATATGGATCAAATTTTACTTTATTTTTTAACATGGCTAAATTATCTACCAGCACCAATAATTGAAAATGTACTGCTGACATAGATTAAGTTTGTTCGGGTGCATATGTACCTCTCTGGGCTCTCAGGTTGGCTCCTTGTGTTTTTTCTTTCTCTTTACCAATATATCACATTGTTTTATTTTATTTTATTTATTTTATTTAAGATTTTATTTATTTATTCAGGAGAGACAGAGAGAGAGAGAGAGAGAGGCAGAGGGAGAAGCAGACTCCCCACTGAGCAGGGAGCCCGATGCGGGGCTCGATCCCAGGACCCTGGGATCATGACCTGAGCCGACGGCAGACACTCAACCATCTGAGCCACCCAGCACCCCCTCACGTTGTTTTAATTACTGTAAGTCTTGCTTCAGGCTGAGATTCTTCACCTTGTTCTTTTTCTCCCCAAATTTTCTTGGATTGAAATTGCATTGGATTATAGATTAATTTGGGGAAAATGGACATTTTTAAACCTTTGAGTCTTTCTATGTAATAACATGATATTATTTCTCCATTTATGTAGGTTCTAAAATACTTTGAATAAATTTGCATACATTTCTCTGTAAAGGTCATGAAATATCTTTTATTAGAGTAATTCCTGGGTATCTTTTTAAAAATTATTACTATAAAATGAGATGGTAGTCTGTGTTATTTCCAGTTCTTCATCCTTCCCCGTATCCAGAACTTTTGCCATGTGTCTTTGCAGTTGTTCTCAGAAAAGGAGTAAAATCCACCCTCAATACTGATGTCGGACTTGCTTTGTGCCGTGGAATTTGGGTAGACGTCACAATGTGCCAGTTTTGACACTGTCTCATTTGTACCCATAGGATTTAATTTATGGCAATTACTGAGTGCTGATGCGGAGAGGCCTATGTCATGGGAAGAAGAATGCTCTACTTCTATTTTCCAGGAGAAGGGGGCCTGCCGGGCCACTTAGGGCCACTGAGGAAAGGACCAGTTTTGGTCAGGAGGCAGAAAAGAGTGAGGGGAAGGCATAGACCACAGCCTTTCTTGGGGTTTCCCCCGGGAAAGGCAAGGCAGGGCAGGGTCGACAGTTTAGGATTGGCTAGATGGACTAATTCTGGCAGGCTTTGGGCTATGGGGGGTGGTGTCTCCTTGTCTGGTATCTGGCCCTAGGGTGATTTAGATAAAGGTGGTGGTCACCTTCCATATGAGAGGCATGCTCCTAGTATACAATTAGTGTGTTGTATAAAAAGACACTTTCTATTAATCTCAGGAAACAAACTGAGGGTTGCTGGAGTAGGGGGTGGGGTGGGAGGGATGGGGTGACTGGGTGGTAGACACTGGGGAGGGTATGTGCTATGGTGAGCGCTGTGAATTGTGCAAGACTGTTGAATCTCAGATCTGTACCTCTGAAACAAATAATGCAATATATGTTAAGGAAAAAAAAAAGAAGAAGAAGAAGATAGCAGGAGGGGAAGAATGAAGGGGGGAAATCTGAGGGGTAGACGAACTATGAGAGATGATGGACTCTGAAAAACAAACTGAGGGTTCTAGAGTGGAGGGGGGTGGGAGGATGGGTTAGCCTGGTGATGGGTATTGAGGAGGGCACGTTCTGCATGGAGCACTGGGTGTTATGCACAAACAATGAATCATGGAACACTACATCTAAAACTAATGATGTAACGTATGGGGATTAACATAACAATAAAAAAAGATGAAAAAAAAAGGCACTTTCTAATTTCTTGGTATTAGTGTACTAGGCTGTGATTTGTTACTAAGCCGAACCTTCCTCATTCTAATAATTGTTGATTCTATGTAGACAATCATATTGCCTGTGAATGATGACAGTTTTGTTTTTCCACTTTCAATTATTATAATTTTATTTTAATTTTTGCCTTGCTACACTGGTTAGACTTCCAGCACAGTGTTTAATAGAAGCGGTGATTGTAGTCATTCTTGTCTCATTCCTGATTTTGGAAGAATTCAGTTATTAAGTACATTACTTTAGTTTTTAAGTACATTGTTTACTGTAGTTTTTTTGTAGATTGACATGAGATTAAAGCAGATCTCTTCAGTTACTTTCAGTTTTTTTTATGTTAGTATTAAACTCTAGCAAATATTTTTTTCTGTAGCTGTTGAGATAATAGGTTTTTCTCCCTTCATTTGTTAATATGGTAAATAATTTATATTAATAGATTTTCTGAAAGTTAGACATCTTTGCGTTGGTGAGAGAAACCAACTTTTTCATGATAAACTAAAAAAATGCATTGTTGGATTCAGTTTTCTAATATTGTGTTCAGAAATTCTGCATCCATATTCGTAAATGGGATTGACTTTGAATTTCTCTTTCTTGTCCTATTGTCTGGTGGTAGTAGGACTATCCTAACTTCCTAAAATGATTCGGGCAATGTTTCCATTTTTCTTCTGAGAGATTTGCACTATATTAGAATTATCTGTTCTTTATCATTTGGCAGAATGTTCCCATAAGGCCACTTGGACCTGTTTTTTTTTCTTCCCCTTGTAAGATTTTTAACTCCCGATTTAATTTATTTAATGGTTATAATAACATACAAGTCATCTGTTTTTTCCCTAATTTTAGATTTGTAAGAAAAGTAGTACATAGTGTTCTCTTACTCTCTTTCTTTGAATTATCTTTATTTGTATTTAATTGTTTAAAACATCATAGTATCATGGATTCCAGTTGCACTCCTTCCCACTCCTCTTCTATCCCAGAGGGTACCACTTTTTCTTCTTTCTTCTGGTATTTAGACTTCTTTTTGTGTTTTGTTTTTAAAGATTTATTTATTTTATTTGAGAGAGAGAGGGAGAATGTGAGCGTGGGCGTGTGGGGGAGGGGAAGAGGAAGAGAATGTTCAGCAGACTCCCTCCTGAGCGGGAAGCCCCACGCAGGGCTCGATCTCATGACCCTGAGATTATGACCGAGCCGAAACCGAGAATCAGATGCTTAACCAACAAGCCACCCAGGTGCCCCGGCATTTAGACTTCTTATTTCTACATGAGTATATTTCTGTCTTTTGGTTCATTCATATTTTCTTTACATTCTTTTATAATTTTGGTTTTTTTTATATGATCTCTCGTGTAAAAAATCATTTGGATTTTTAATGACATAAGGTAAGGACATTCGTTTTTTTCTTCACTGTGTGTAGCTGATTCTACCAATATCATGTACTGAATAGCCCCTTCATCCTCTGAAATCCATCTCTGCATTTCCCCTGAGTCCATGTCACTCCCAGCTGCTCCCAGCCAGTCACTGAGTGTGGCAGGGATACCATGGCAGGCCCATTCCTGGAAGACTTGGGACTCCTTTGGAGGTGACTTTGGCCTGAGGACTCCTCATTGTCCTTGGTCCACTTGCCTTCTAGCTTCCTTGCCTTTCTCCTCCACTCAAGGCCAGACATATCTCCTAGCGTTTCTTGACTCCTTCCCCATTTTCCTTCCCTGGGGTTTCCCCTAATACATTTCTTGCATATTTAATCTTATCTTGGTGTATAAGATTGGAGGGCCCACAGTAACATACATGTGGTGAGAGGTGTACCTGTGTTAGGACAAGAGTCACATAGAGGCAAGAGAACCTCCAGATAGGTTTGGGGATCTTCCAAGGGAGACCCAGGAAAACATGTCAGGTCCTAAAATTCCCCCATTGTGCAGGGCAGAACCTTCCCATCACGCAAGGCAGCATGGTCCAGGTCCATGGACCAAGGTGCACCATAGTCCATAGAAATGTGGAAATGTTGGTATGGCATCTTTAGACACTGCCTCAAGACATCCTTTTTGGCCTCTTAGGGCTCCAGAGTGTGGCTCAGAGCATCGACACATCCCCCATGCTCCTTCATCTATCCCCAAAGCAAATTGGTTGTTAAGGTGGTAGAGACCTCAGCAACGGCCGTGGAGGACCTGCACAAGGTGCATCCCCATGGTCAATGGAATCTTTAGTGACCAAAGTGGCTCATATGAAACATCATAATTACATGTACCTTATCATTCTTTTTTTTTTTTTTTTAATTTTTTTTTTTTAAGATTTTATTTATTTGCGAGAGAGACAATGAGAGACAGAGAGCATAAGAGGGAGGAGGGTCAGAGGGAGCAGCAGACTCCCTGCTGAGCAGGGAGCCTGATGTGGGACTCGATCCCGGGACTCCAGGATCATGACCTGAGCCGAAGGCAGTCGCTTAACCAACTGAGCCACCCAGGCGCCCATGTACCGTATCATTCTTATTTAGCAGGGTATGGTATACCCTCTGGATTGGTAACTAATTGTATCTGGCGGCAATCTTAGTTGCAAGCAACAGGAGCTGATTTACAGAGAAAAAGGAACATATTCATATGATCTTAAGTAGTAACAACAATAGCTAACATTTACTAAACATTTATACTTTGCCAAGCATTCTTTGAAATTCTTTGTGTATGGAACTCACATAATCCTTTTCACAAACTTCAAAACAACAAAATAGTCCCTCTGAGATTGAGTCTGTGATTGACTGCACATTTTGGGTGGGGAGATGACACGGAGAAGTTAAGGAACTTACCCCAGTCGTACAACTCCAAGCTGATAAAACCAGGGTTTAAACCTAGGTGGGTGGGCTCCAGAGATTCTCTGTTGCCCACCCTGTGGAACGGGGGGGGGGGGGGGGGAGAAGCATTGTGTGTGTTGGGGAGGCGGAAGGACTGAAAGACAGGATTGAAGGATATTAAATCAGGAACCATATTCCAGATCAGAACATATAAACGATGCGGTGAAGGCACTGGGAGAAACTGTGAGGCTTGCCCTGCTTACAGCCCTGATGCTGGCATTCGTCACCTCCCTAGAACCGCCACCATGGCCACCACTCACTGACCAAGCGGGCTTTCTGCTTCTTCACATCGCAGTTTTCTGACTCAGAATGTAAATGCATCTGATTGGCAGAACCAAGGCCATGTGCCCCTACCCAAGCTGGAAGGGAGTCTGAGGAATATTTTGTAGCTTTGATAATGGGATACAGACTGCTTCATAAGGTGAGGGACTCCTTGTATGTAAAGAGGAATTCAAATGCTGGGTAGCTAAAACTCATGGCAATGTTATTACATAGAAATTTTACTTTTCTTTCTCTCTTATCTGAAAGGGACTTTTTGGCTTGTTTTTACTCCATCATTGTTTACCAGGTGTTTTGGAGGTGACCCAATTTCTCACTATCCGGTTGGTGCATGATGAACTTTCAGGGAAGAACAGAGATCACTAAGAGATCCTGAACTCACTGGAGTGTAGTGACTGGATATAGTCCTTGGTTGCTTCCCTTTGAGGAATAGGATAAGTGTATCAGGTCACTTTTGCCTCATAACAAATTACCTTCACATACTGTGGTGGATCACAGTCATCACTGATGAGCCAACGGTTCTGTATGTCAACAACTTGGGCTGGATCCCTGGGACAGTTCCTCTGGTCTTGGCTGGCTCACTCAAGGTTCTGTGGCCTTCCTCCAGTTTGGGAACCTTTTAGTCAATGTTCCACCTCACATTTCTAGCTAATGGCTGGAGAAAATGGGGCAATTGGTTATGCGTCTCTCCCCATCCAGCTCATTCACGTGGTTGATGTCAGTTCCCAGTGGAGTATGAGAGGGTAAGCTTCAATATGCAAGCACCTTTACACACACACACACACACACACACACACACACACTGGAATATTACTTAGCTATCAAAAATGAAATTTTGACATTTGTAATGACGTGGATGGAACTAGAGGGTATTATGCTAAGTGAAATAAGTCAATCAGAGAAAGACAATTACATGATTTCACTCATATGTAGAATTTAAGAAACAAACCAGAGGAGCATAGGGGAAGGGAGGGAAAAATAAAATAAGATGAAAACAGAGAGGGAGGGAAACCATAAAAGACTCTTAGCTATAGAGAACAAACAGGGTTTCTGGAGGGGAGGTGGCTGGGGGGATGGGGTCACTGGGTTATGAGCATGAAGGAGGGCACTTGAAGTAATGTGCGCTGGGTGTTATGTGCAACTGATGAATCACTAAATTCTACCCCTGAAACTAATAATACATATGGTAATTAATTGAATTTAAATAAAAAATACAAAAAAAATTGCAAGCACCTTTAAAGTCTTCGCTGGCTCACATGAAGTGACATGAGGCCACACCCTGGACTAGTCTGGCAGGGGACAGTGATATGACAGCTTGAAAGTCAACTGTTAAATTTCTAGGAATTTTGCAAGCCACCTGTTAAACTGCTCCTAGCTTGAAATTGGTCCCATTGTGGGGATATTTACACCATAGAAATTGGCAAATGCTATAAGCCAGGGCTTTGTTCCCCTCTTTTTAGAGAGGTCGTTTACCAATATGTCACTAGGACTATCTGAGGACCTGGCTACACAGAGAGGAATTATAGCAGCTGCTTTTGAAAGAAACTGTCATAGTGAATTTTTGTAATTTTATTTGAGAGTCACAGTTTCTAAGCATAACCATTATTTGAATTGTATATATATATATATATTATATATATATACATACATACACACACACGTAGGGTTGTCTATGTGTTGAGAAGTTGATGGTTCACAATGCGGTGGTTTTTAAAGTCTTTTCTAGTAATAGACCCTGCTCAAATCAAGCTAAGCCACTCTCATGACACAGTGATTTATCTAAAGGACAAGCACATGAACCAAGCTAATTTAGTCAGAACTATTCCCCAGGGTTTTTTCAAACTGGAGCTGGGGGAGGAAAGTCCCTCTTTTCTCTCTTACAAATTGTGAAGAGCCAAGAGCTGCCAGCAATCATAATCACACTTTTGTGGGGGCGGCTAGTCTCAGAGGGAAAAGCTAACATACCGAAATTTGCATGAAAGAGACAGAAAGAGAGTTGAGGGAGAGAGAGAGGAGAAGACAAATTAATCCCAGTCCCTCTTACTCTTTGGTTGTGTCTAATTTTATATCTATATCTATATCTATATAGTATTTTTTTTTCCTAAAGAAGATGGAACAGTTTTTGTCAGTTGCAACCAAATAGTCAGTCCTAAGACAGGAACATGGATAGCTTCTTGAAGAGGCAGAGAAACCAGGACAAGGAAAGGGTGAGTATTGCTGCTGCAGAGACAGGATCTGTGTCAGGGGATCCTGTTCCTCCCCAGCTGGTGAAATAGACAATGGGCGGCATTGGAAATATGATATAAAGAGCTCCTCTGCGATTTGTAATTCTCTCTACACCCCCCACCCTCATCTCCTGTGTCAATTCAAGGTGTGGTTGCAGATGGTGGAAATGACTCCAGACAGTTGAAGTAGAAACAGACTTAATACAGGGAGTTAGGTGATTACCAAATTGTTGGAAGGCCAGGAGGGGCAGCCTGGAGGCTGAACGCCCCGGAATGGTTCCCCTGTTAACAGTACCACACAGCTGGCCTGCCAAGGAAATCGTTATCCCAGCTGCTGATTGGAGGATAGACCACTCAGCTGTGATTCACATAAAACAATTGGATGTCCATGTTTTGTCTCTTTGCAACCACAAAGCTAGCACCAGCCACTGAGATTTCTGTTTCTGCAGCCACAGGAAAACCGAGCATCTCCTTGACCGTTCCTACTAGCAGAAAGGTCGGCGGTCACAGAAGAAGCTATGCACTCCCCAAGCTCATGCTTCAAAGGCAACGGTGGTTACCATTTTCTTCTGTATCCTTCCAGAAAATTTCCAGGCATACACAAATATATATGCTTGTGTGTGTGTGTATGCGTGCATGTGTGAAAAACAAATAGGATCCCACCAAATGTTAGCCTGGTTGCTAATTGATATAAAGGACCTGTATTTGGATGCCTTTCCTAAGAATGGAAAAATGCGACTGGGTTTCTTAAGCAAATCACTCTGATCCCTAATTTTAACGGGGAACAAGGACCCCTGGGAATAAATGTGAAATATTTAGGAGCAACACTAAGAATTAAGTAAATAATGGAAGAGGCACACAACTCTTTGAAAATCACTTCAAAATGAAGTTTTTTTTTTTTTTAAAGATTTTATTTATTTGACACAGAGAGAGAGATACTGAGAGAGGGAACACAAGCAGGGGGAGTGGGAGAGGGAGAAGCAGGCTTCCCGCCGAGCAGGGAGCGCGATGCGGGGCTCGATCCCAGGACCGCGGGATCATGACCTGAGCCGAAGGCAGACGCTTAACGACTGAGCCACCCAGGTGCCCCGAAAATGAAGTATTTTTTTGAAAGTAAAGTTTGGATTTGTATATACACATCTTTTTAATTTAAAAACAATCTATAATTTATGAAGGTGAAAACATATTCATTAATTTTTTAGGGGGCAGAATTTTAGAATTTTGTCTAAATGCTATTTTATTTAATTAATTAATTTATTTTTTAAAAGATTTTATTTTTCAACAGAGAGAGAGAGACAGCGAGAGAGGGAACACAAGCAGGGGGAGTGGGAGAGGGAGAAGCAGGCTTCCCGCTGAGCAGGGAGCCCGATGCGGGGCTCGATCCCAGGACCCTGTGATCATGACCTGAGCCGAAGGCAGACACTTAACAACTGAGCCACCCAGGCACCCCATCTAAATGCTATTTTAAAACTTACAGAGCAAAGAGCAAATACATGTTGTTTAAAAACGCAGTATAGGGGCACCTGGGTGGCTCAGTCGTTAAGCATCTGCCTTCAGCTCAGGTCATGATCCCAGGGTCCTGGGATCGAGCCCCGCGTTGGGCTCCCTGCTCGGCGGGAAGCCTGCTTCTCCCTCTCCCACTCCCCCTGCTTGTGTTCCCTCTCTCGCTGTGTCTCTCTCTGTTAAATAGATAAATAAAATCTTAAAAAATAAAATAAAAACTCAGTGTAAAAAGCAAAACTAAAAACAAATTTTTAAAAACAAACTTTCAAAATCTAGAAACTTAGAAAATCTAAAAAATATGAAAAGAAAGACAAACCTCTGAATCCGAGAGTAAATAGCACTCATGGGCCTGCTTTCACATAGGGGCTAATCAGATTACTATATCACCTAGTCCATGTCACTGAATCAGACTGTCTGTCATTCAGTGATATAAGACAAAGAAAAGTCTTAAGAAAAAAAAGACAGAAGTCTAGATGGTGAGATAGGAACTGAGTAGGAAGGTAGCCACTTGGCAGAGAAGAGCAGCCTCATCCTCACTTGTCCTGGGCCCTCCCTTGGGTCCTGGGGGCTGTGAGAGGGACAAACGAGCCTGGGTGACCCTGAGACCCTGCTCCAGGGGCCCCATCTCTGCCTGGGATTCATTGATCCTGGTGCTGCTCATGACTGTTAATTGTCACAGCCCAGGGAGTGGCCCCGTGAGTGCAGCCTCAGAGGGGAGAGATTCCACCCCGTCTCTTGGGGCCACTGGTCAGTGTGGAAGTCTGGGTCCCCCGCCTCAAGCTCCAACAATGAAAGGCCTTCAGGCCGGCCTGCTCAGGGAGTATGACGGGGCCTGACAGGTGGCCCAGGGAAGGAAAGGTGGCAGGGCCTCTGGCTCAGGGAAGGGGGCCCCAGTGAGGCATTCGGGCTTGAGCTCAACTGCAGCTTTGGAGAGGAGAGTGGTGCTCAGGCGATGCCCCTGGCTCTTGGTGCTGAAAGGGTTTGAGGATGAGAATGGCTTTGCAGGGGGCCTGGGGTGGTAGCCGTAGGTGTGAGGGGGGCGGATGGGTCTGAGACGCACAGCAGGGCAAGAAGGGCCTGGTCATCTGGGTTGTGGGTCAGGGGAAGGGGATGTCAGCCATGACCCTCAGGGTTAGGGTCCTGGTGACCAGGTGTGCAGCCTGCATTCCCTAGCCAGAAGTCTCTGAGGCAGAGGTTCATTCCAGAGATTGACTAGGCGGTTCTCATGGGATCAACACCAGAGGCAGGGAAGATCGAAGAATCAGGAAGATGGGAACGCTGAGCCGCACGCAATGCAGCCTCAGTGGAGAGCTCACCTGACCCCCGCGTGGACGACCCTGCAGAGTTGTGCCAATTTAGACAACGGGGCTGGGCTTTATGTCCCCACACTGATGGATCTTTGGATGAGGATCTCCCTGGGATAGGAGTGGCCTTATGTGGGGGGGCTCCCTGCAGCTGGAGACTGACAGCTGAGGGCTTTCCAGCACCCGCACTCCTGGCAGTTCGGGAAATAACCCTCTCACTCCCGAGGAGGATTTGGACGGCCGTCGCCGGGTCTACCACAGTTAGGAAATGTGGTAGGGTTCCTAGGAGGAGCAGGTCTGGGGAAGGTGATGAGTTCCATTTTGGACATATGTTTTCAGGGTTTAAGGGATAGGAGGTGGGCTGTCCAGTGGAGAGCTGGGTGTATAGGGTCTGAAGCTCTGGAGAAAGGTCAAGGGCAGAGATACAGATTCAGTGAAGCCATAAAAATGGAGTGGAAATCAGAAGAATCTTTGGGGCAGTTGGAGTCAGGGAGAGATGAAACCTGAGCTCACCATCTGGCAGCCGGTCCTCACAGGGGCCTCACAAGAGGAGACATCTGGATAAGATCAGCAAAAAACAGAGAGTTTAGGAATTCCCAACTCGGTGAGAGTTCTTGGAGTTGAGAGTCCCGGTCACACTCACCCGGATAGAGCTCCCTGAGCTAATGTACAAATGAGGTGGGAATAGTGACTGTGTGGGGAACCGCCCCGGGGACAGGATGCTCACCCGGGGTCACTCTCCCCTTCAGCTCACCCCCTCTCCCATGCCCTCCCTCCTCCATCTCCCTCAACCTGTCCTCTGCTTTGAGGCTTTTCTCTCTCCGTCTCTTTCTCCTCTGTCCGGTTCTCTCCTTCCCTCCCCTGGGACCACTAGAGGGCGGCAGCTCACAGTCCTGGCCCCGGAGTCCGCCGTCTGAGCCTTTGCCTGTGCTCTGCATTCTGCTGATGGTGGGCAGAGCAAGCACCAAGATCACACTCCGGGCCCCAGGGGCTCCTGTCCTGGGTCAGGCTCGTACTCACAGGGCTGTCATGCGGGGAAATGCCACGTTCAGCAGGGAGGGCAGGAATTGCTTCTTCCTTGCCCTGCTTTCCTGAAGTATAGAGGCACGGTGCCCACTGCACCTGCTTGGGACAGATGGGGACCTCCAGGCCCAGAGAAAGGCCAGGACCTACTTGAGATCTCTGAATTGATGATCACATCCCCCTACTCTGTCATGGGGCTGTGGGTCCACAGAGCCTTCAGAAATTGTGGCTAGACCTTATGCCTACTGTTTGTGTCCCAGGGTGTTCTTGAAAGGATTTTTCCTGGAAATAACGGGCCCTGATACTATCCAGGGTGTCCAGAGGCCAGTGCTGGTCCCTGGGCCACTGCATTCCCCACTGCGTGGGGTCTCATTACCTGGGTCTCTGAGTCCCATGGATTCCTGCAAGGCTCCTTGTGAGCACAGCTCAGAGAGACTGTGTCTGAGCACTGTGCCTGGGCTTGCATTTCTGAAGGCATGGTTAGGCCAAGAAAAACTGTTTTTCCGAGTGAGGAGAAGAAAAGTGGAATGACGTGGGAGGGAACCCCTATAACAGCAGGTTGGGGCCAGAGTGCTTGCCCAGAGTCAGGCCCCAGCTACAACCCCTGCCTCCTCCCATCTCCTCTTATAGAGAGTACATAGGCCGGCTGCGTAGCCACGACCATGCTCTAATCAAGTGGAAAAAGTGGGATGTCTTTAGCATCTTTCTTACCTGTTCTTTCTTATGCTCCTTCTGGGAAGGTCCTGAGCACGAGCCAGAGCCAGGCCGAAGTGTTAGGTTGGGGCCGGAATGGATGAACAGGGGCCTGGGCAGGCAAAGGGGTAAGGACTGACAGGTTCCCTCAACCAGGTCAACCTAGGGGTTCTTGTGTAGTTGGGGTCAGGTATGAAAGAGAAGAGGGGATGAAGCACCTGGAGGCTGAGAGGAGCAGGGATCAGGACCCCTGAGAGTCAGGGAGGAAGAGAGGTCTGTGCTTGTGTGCAAGGACCTAGCAAGATCCTTGTTCAAGCTTCCATTGGGTATGGACACTTCTGGAGTTCATGGATGGGCAGAGTAGGTCAACCATGCTGCATAGACCAGGGATAGCACAGGTGAGCCTCTGATGAGATCCCAGTGTTTAATCAGTGATCAGAATGACCAGCTGAGCCTCTTCTAGGCTGTTCCAGGCAGCATCCTCGGGGGTTCTGCCCAGGGGCTCATTCTCCCATCTCCTTGCTCTGAACTTCTCATGGACTGTTCTCCAGGCCTGCATAATGCTAAAAGCATTTTCTGAGCCACATCCCATCATGCCCGGGGGACCCTCGTTGTGAAATCCCAGCCAGACCGTGGGCACCAATCACTTGCTCCTCAGACTGAGATCTCTGGGTTCAGAGCTTAGTGGGAGTTTGTTCATTCACACCTTCTCTTATTCATACTTTCACTCGTTTATTGGCTTAGACCTAATCTATTTATTTGCTCGCTCACTCATTTATTTACTCACTCTGTCATCCCTCCAGAAAACATTTCCTCATCACTCCTGCTGGGCTCAACTGTAAAATGTATAGAAGCAAAGGAGACCTGTTTCTAACTTCCAGGAGCTCAGCTGGTGAGGGGGAAGCTAAAAAAGCAAGTAAATAATCGGAAAACGAAAGAGCAGGTGACAAATACCGTAGAGGATACAGAGGCAACTGAAGCTCAGAAGAGAGAGGAATCTCAGGAAGGGCCACTGACATGGCTCTGGTCTTGACCTGCGCTCCTGGCAGTGAGGTTCCCTAAATGCGCGGAGGCTGTGGTCATCACTCAGCGTGGCTGGAATCGCTAGCTGACCCTGTGGCCTGGGCCCTGTAGTGCCCTACTTGGCCCTTCCGCGTCCTCCCCAGTAAGCAGGATGGAATTGGACCAGTTCATCTCTAGGGCCTCTGCCTTTAGTGGCTCAGTGGGGGGTACATCTGTGCCTCATGGGGGATAGGTTAATATTTAGCTTGTTTTAGATAAAAAAGTGTGCATTTATAAACAGCCTCTTATGTCTCCACAGCATGCGATTTTCTGGGCACTTCCGTGTACCTTCTGTAGTGAAGGAAGCCAAGGCCAGCAGATGGGGCTCTCCAGAAGCTAGGAATCATCGGGTCTGGCCTCCAGGGGCACGCCCGCAGAGCAGCTGATTAACAGGAAGACTGGCTCACAGAGCAGTGTAAGCATCCCCGGGGGCCTTGGGGATATTGGGGAAGGAGAACCACTGGGAAGGACTGGCCTTCTTGCTCCCTTGGTGTGGGGGGTGGTGGGTACAGAGGCAGATTTCCCTTACAGGCAACAGAACGCAGGATTTGAGACTGACCCCTCACTTGGACTTGCTTCTTCCAAAGCCCTGCAGCTAATTGTTTTTTTTTTTTACATAAAAAATCGAGATGAAATTAACATAACATAAAATTTGCCATTTTAACCATTTAAAGGTACAGTTCAGTGGTTTTTAGTATATCCATAATATTGGACGATCATCAGTACTATATAATTCTAGAATATTTTCATTGCCCCAGAAAGAAACTCCATTCCCCTAGAAAGAAACTCCATTCCCATTCTGAAGCAGTCCCTGGCAATCCCCTCAGCCCCTGGCAACCACTAATCCACTTTCTGTCCCTCGGATTGACCTATTCCAGACATTTTAGGGAAATGCAGTCACATAATAATACGTGGCCTTCTGTGTCTGGCTTCTTTCACTTAGCATCATGCTTTCAAGGTTCATCCATGGAGTAGCATATTTCAGTACTGCATTCTTTTTATGGTCGAATAATATTCCATTGTATGGATATGCCACATTTTATTTATCCATTCATCAATTGATGGACATTTGGGTTGCTTCCACCTTTTGGCTATTAAGAATAATGCTGCTATAAACATCTGTGTACAGGTTTTTGTGTGAATATGTCTTTAGTTCTTATGGGTATATATCTGGAAATGGAATTGCTGGGTCATATGGTAAGTTTATTTTTAAATTTTTGAGGAACTGCAAATTGTTTCCACAGTGGTAACACCGCTTTATATTTCTAATAGCAAATGTATGAGGGTTCGCATTTCTCCACATCCTCATTAAAATTTCACATTTTTTGTTTTTCAATTATAGCCATCCTAGGGGTATGAAGATGTATCCCATTGTGGTTTTGATTTGCATTTCCCTAATGACTAATGATATTGAACATCTTTTCATGTGCTTGGTGGCCATTTGACTGCCTTTGGAGAAATGTCTTTTAAATCATTTGCCCATTTTTAAATGGGCTTGTTTCATGTTTTGTTGTTGTTATTGTTATTGTTGAGTTGTAAGAGTTCTTTATATCTTCTGAATACTAGACTCTTGTCTGGTCTAAGTTTTGCAAAGGTTTTTTTTCCCTTTCTGTGGGTTTTCTTTTCACTTTTTTTTTTTTTTTAAGATTTTGTTTATTTATCTAGGAGAGACAGCGAGAGAGGGAACACAAGCAGGGGGAATGGGAGAGGGAGAAGCAGACTCCCCACTGAGCAGGGAGCCCAATGTGGGGCTCGATCCCAGAACCCTGAGACAGACCATGACCTGAGCCAAAGGCAGACACCCAACCTACTGAGCCACCCAGGTGCCCTATTCTTTTCACTTTTTTGACACCATCTGATGAACAAAAGTTTTAAATTTTGATGAAGTCTCATTTATTTTTCCTTTGTAGCTTATGCTTTTGGTGGTGTATTTAAGAAACTATTGTTCAATCCAAGGTCATGGTGATTTGCAACTATGTTTCCTGCTAAGAGCTTTATAGTTTTAGAGCTTACATTTAGGTCTTTGATCCATTCTGAATTAATTTTTATGTATAATGTGATTTTATTTATTTATTTGACAGAGAGATACACAGAGAGAGGGAACACCAGCAGGGGGAGTGGGAGAGGGAGAAGCAGGCCTCCCGCGGAGCAGGGGAACCACATGACCCGAGCCGAAGCTCATGATCCTCCCCTATAAAGAGTGGACACCAAGGCTCGGGTGAGATTCCCTGGTCGGCAATATGGTGGGCTTATTGTCACACAGTAACGCCTGGAGAATAATGCTGTCCTGACTCCACAGGGAGAAGAGAACTGGAAGCTCTATGTTTAGAATTCTCTTGGATCCTGCCCTATGTCTTTCCTCCCTTGGCTGACATTAATCTGGATCCTTTAAGTATAATAAAACATTACTTGAGTATAAAAGTTTTTTGTGAGTTCTGTGAAGCTTCCTAGCAAATTATTGAACATAAGGATAGTCTTGGGAACCTCCACTCTTGCCATCGGTTTTAGAGGTAAGGGTGGTCTTGTGGACTGTCTTCTGACTCTGCAGTTGGCACCCACTAGCAACAGCCCCTGGAGAAGAAGAGTGTCTTATTGACTACTTTGCTATGGCAGGAAGGAAGCTGACTTTCTTTCCTGAGCTTCCGGGACTCTCTACTTTCTTATCTTCTTTCCCTCCAATTCTTGTAGCTCCTTTTCTTCGTAATTACTTCTCTGCCTTTTTCTCTCTTCCTACTGGATAGGAATCTTGGAGGACCTCCTTCTGAATGTTGGAGGGTCCCCTCTTCAGGATTTTCTGAAGAAGATGGCTCTACATTGTCTGAGGACCTATGTCAAGCAGGCTTCCACGCAGCAAGGGGAGGATGCACACCCCAGGAACCACTAACAGCAAAGCTCCTGCATCTGTCAAGACCTTTATTAATTGCACATGTACATGAGATCCAAGTAGCCCATATGGCTGGCTACCTTGACCTAGGTCTGCCTGTTTGGGAGACTGTAAGTACCTTTCTGCTCACTTTGGGTATCAGCATCTTTACTCCAAATGCTAGTGAGTTTCACTGACCTTTCTATAACAACATTGGTAAAGGTTCTATAACCCAAGATTTAAAAAATAGAAAGGAGGGTTAATAAAGAAGTTATACACTATATCCTAAAATGAACATTATTCATAAATCAATGAAATACATATTTAAATTTATATACATATATAATATTCATATATATATATATCTGAAACTAGGGAACTAATGAGACTCTTAGGCACATAGTAAGGGCTAACATTTCAGGAACGCCTACTCCATTTCATCTACCATTCTAGCTGCTTTGAATGGACTATGCTATTTAATCCTTAGAATAACCCTATGCGGTGGGTACTGTAATTAATTGACAGATGAGTAGGGTGAGGTTCAGAGACCTTGTCTGAGTTCACATAACTATGAGGGACTAGAGCCGGGATTTGAATGCAGGATCCCATTCCAGACCCTGTACCTTACTTTTAACCACCTGCTCCCTTCCTGCTAGGGGTACAAGTTCTGTTCTGTACTATCTGAATTCTCTTCTTTGATCATCTTGGTTCTTCCTTAAAGCAGGGCTCATGCAATTTTATTTTATTTTATTTTATTTTTAAAGATTTTATTTATTTATTTGACAGAGAGATACACAGAGAGAGGGAACACCAGCAGGGGGAGTGTGAGAGGGAGAAGCAGGCCTCCCGCGGAGCAGGGGAACCTGATGCGGGGCTCGATCCCAGGACCCCGAGATCATGACCCGAGCCGAAGGCAGATGCCTAATGACTGAGCCACCCAGGCGCCCCAGGGCTCATGCAATTTTAATTGGAATCCTGATAAAATAGGGATTTTATTGCTTGGCTGATAAAACTACTGCAGAGATTTTTTTTTTTTTTTTTAGGTTCCTGATGTGCAGGTGCTCAGCATTCTTACTGTTGGCACAGAGCACTCGTCCAACTGTTATTCCACACACAGTGTTGTGGAATTGGGCAGCAGGGATTTCTACTAAATCCCTCTTTCCTTTCCTTGATCTTTCCTGGGTTACATTGGCAAACAGCTCCTGCAAACTGCCGATACTGGACTGGTAGATCGGTGAAGGCTCAGTCCCTTCTAAATGCCATGCCCTGGTAGTCTGGTCTCTGGTTCAGACTTCTTCAAGTGCTGTAATCATTAACTCCTGCAGGAAGCTCACAAGACGGATTATCTATCAGAGCATCTGCTTCTGCTCAACTAGACACAGTGACTATTGAAGTCCTGAGATGGAGAGGAGTCAGGAAAGAGATGGCGGTGAGGGGGTGGCAGGACGGGAGCCAGGTGGTGGGGGGCTAAGGCTGAGGAGGGAGATTGGCCTGTGGAGTGCTGTGTCCCTGATTGCTGGCTGTATGATCGGCTCTGGCATCTTCATGTCACCACAGCGGGTCTTGGTCTACATAGGCAGCCCTGGGGCCAGTCTTGTGGTCTGGGCAGTCTGCGGTCTCCTGGCCATGATGGGTGCCCTGTGCTATGCTGAGCTGGGTGCTCTGGTTCCCAAATCCGGGGGGGAATATGCCTATATCTTGCAAATCTTTGGCTCCTTGCCAGCCTTCCTGGTCATCTACACGTTTGTGCTGTTGGTCAGACCAGCCGCCATCGCTGCTGTCTCTCTGAGCTTTGCTGAGTATGCAGTGGCTCCCTTCTACCCTGGCTGCTCCTCGATGCCCCAGGCTGTGCTCAAGGGAGTGGCTGCCACCTGCATCCTGTTGCTGATGCTGGTCAACTGCTGGAGCTCGCGGCTGGCCACCATGCTGACGAATGTATGCACGGTCGCCAAAGTGTTCTCGTTGTTGGTCATCGTGGGGGGTGGGGCTGTGGTGCTGGGCCAGGGCCATGGCTACACGGAAGCCTTTCTGTTTGCCTTCCACAATACCACGCAGCAGGCCGGGCGCATCGGCATGGCCTTCTACCAGGGCCTGTGGTCCTTTGATGGCTGGAATAATGTCAACTACGTGGTGGAGGAGCTCAAGAATCCAAAGGTGAGTCCATGATACTTCTTCAGGGCGTGAAATCTCCAGAAATCAGCAGTTTCAAGTATTGAGCTGACTAGGACCATGAGACGTCGGCTGAAAATGGGGGCTCCCTTCTTGCAGTCGTGAATGCCAGCCCACCATCTACCTTAATTTGTTTATGGAATTATATGAATAATAACTTCCCAAGTGAGCACGGAACTTTATAGGTCTCATTTGCCCTGTGAGGTAGGTACTCTGCCTCCATTTTTCACAGGGGAAAACTGAGGTGTAGAAAGGGGGAAGTGATTCTGAGGGCGTACGACTAGCAAGAGGCCATGCTTGATGACTCAGCTTGTTATCTATCTTGATAGCTGGAACATGTGGACTCTTGAGTTTGGAAATTAACTCTTTGCAGTAAATATATTTGCTTAGGTTACTACTTGTTTTCTTTTTCTTTCTTTCTTTCTTTCTTTTTTTTCCTGCAGGAGTCTTTAATTCTCAGAGGATGAGAACTGAGTCTTTTCCTCTACATCCTTGAGGCTGGCTCAAGGGCCTTTACATGTCTCAGCTCTCAGTAAAGGCTCCCTGGATGGGGGGTTTGGGAGAATTTGGGAGGAGAAGAGGAGCTTGAAGACTGAAGTCCAAGAGCAGAGAGAGACTGGGGTGAGGGCCAGGAGTCCTGGGATCTAGCTTTTATTCTTGCATGTAAATCCTTGTGCTTCAGTTCCTGGCCCGTAAACAGGATCATCATAGCTGCCCCATCCACCTCATGGGGCTTTAAGGTATCAAATGGCTTAAGGTATCAAATATAATCACTTGTGGATGGAGAATCAACAGCTGTAATTTCAGGTGAATGGTTAGTGTGGGCTCAGGTTGGCTCTGGGGTGGGGTGGGGGCTATAGGGAGTTCATGGGGAGTAGACTACTTTCTCTGAACCCAGGCCCTGAGCTCAGAGCTGGTCCAGGGAAAGAGCAAGGGGCCCAAAGATGAGTGAGACAAGCTCCCACGCCATAGAGCATAGATTAGCCAGCTTTTTCTGTAAAGGATCAGAGAGTTAATATTTTAGGTTTTGCAGGCCATGAGGTCTCTCTGTCAAGATTACTCAACTCTGTTGTAGCATGAAAACAGCCATAGGTAAACAGATGAGTGTGGCTGGGCTCCCAGAAAAGTTTATTTACAAAAACAAGCAGCAGGCTGGATTTGGTCCATAGGCGGTAGCTTGCTGACCTCTGCTGTGTATAGAGCATTTTTGACAAATGTGGGTTTCAAAGCAAAAACAAAACCATGCCTCTGAATGCTGGGCATTTGAAATGCTGGTTCTAACTCTGCCTTCTGAAGCACATGTTAAGTGTATCTTCGCGTCACACTTTTTTCTTTCTTTTTTTTTTTTTTTTTAAAGATTTTATTTATTTATTTGAGACAGAGAGAGAGAGAGCACATGAGATGGGGGAAGGTCAGAGGGAGAAGCAGGCTCCCTGCCGAGCAGGGAGCCCGATGCGGGACTCGATCCAGGGACTCCAGGATCATGACCTGAGCCGAAGGCAGTCAACTGAGCCACCCAGGCGCCCTTTGTCACACTTTTTTCAAGAAACTGCAGAACCTATGCCAAACCTGGGCCAGCCTTATGCCCAGAACCCTGGAATTTAAGCAAAGAGTTAAGGGGTTCAAGAATGAAACCAGGAAATCTCCCTGTTCTTGTGGTGCATCTTGGGGCTTTGCTGTCATAGCTCATTAGCTGGCAGGTGGGCTGTCCAAGATGAGTCAAGTTCAAAAGCATATGAAGTCCCCTTCCCTGTGACTTGGCATGTGGCTGGGTCGTGCATGATGAGTGCTTGCCTGCTGAGAGCCCCTCATGACAAGGCCCGCAGTGGGGGCAACCCAGGACTCTGCTCCACCGGCCCATCTTTGCTACAAGTGGTATCTTCCGGACCCAGGTAGAGCACACTTCCAGCACTGGGAAGATGAGGAATTCAGTGCCATGCCTACATGGCGGTTGGGGCAACTTCCTTTGCTTCCAGATCCCCTTCCGGATTTGAGAGCTGGAGGGGACGTGGAAGGACCCATTTTATGTGAGAATCCATTGCCGTCCTCCTGGCTTCCCTTGCACATGTCTGTCACGTGATCTGCTAGGTCAGCTGACCAGCCATCCTGGTTGCCTGGGGCTGAAGAGTTCCCAGGGATGCTGGACTTTGGGGGCTAAAAGCAGGAAAGTCTCAGGCAAACTGATGAATTGGTCACCCTACCTGGCCTCTGCCCTTAGAAGACAGGACAGGATGGGACAGAGGCTTGGATATCAGAAAGTTTGCCTCCATTTTCTGCTGCAACTCAGAGAAAAGAGATCCCCAGGAGAGCAGTCAGGCAGGCCTCCCGTAAGCAGAGGGCTAGCGCTGAACCGTGAAGGGCTGATGAGGTTTGTGGCAAAACAGCCACATAGAAGCAGTGTGAACACGAACCCAGAGACCCGAAAGAACAGGGCATGTTTGTGTCTCAAGGACATTTGAAGGGGGCATGAGGACAGGCCCAGAGATCACTACTCTGTCCTCAGTGCCCCCATGCCCTTCTTCCCATGCTTCCCTCCAGAGTTTTCTGTGGGGAGATCTTAGCCCTGGCAGAAAGCTCTGGAAATTGCTTTTTATATAATGTTGAAGAACAGAAGATACGCTAACCAGGGGCAGATGCTTAAATGGGGGAGGGTCCTCCCTAGTGGTGGGCCAAGGAGGTCTGTGTGGGCCTGTGGTACAGCCCTCCCAGGGACAGCACTTGTGTCACGTCTGGCGGAGACCTCCCTGCCTCTTGGTACGGCATGACCTCTTCTTTCATGCTACAGTGTGTCAGTAACAGCAATGCCGGGTTCTGGTGTCCTGTTTGGTACTGAGGGGAGAGGCTCTGGACTCCTCAGTGCTTGCCTGCCCCCCAAAAGGTAAGCCAAAGGACACCTAGAGAAAGCCCTCCATGAGGCTGGGGGTGTTGTAGCATGCTTTTCCTTCTTTGAAGTGTGCTCCTACTTTGGAGTCTAAAGATGTCTATCCAGGGTGCCCCACACCTGGGGAATGTTGAGTAGAGTTCTGTGGGTCCTGAGGGAGACCCCTTCCTTCCATTTGCTCCTGGCTCCAGAATGACAGCCAGGGCTGGCGGTGTGAAGTGGAAGGGAGTACATTCTGATTTACCCGGTTTTCATGGATTCCTCCATTTTTATTGGATGCCTGCTCAGTACCTTAATTTTATTGTTTTTAAAGATTTATTTATTTTAGAGAGAGAGCAAGAGCGAGCACGAGCAAGAGGGGCAGAGGGAGAGGGAGAGAGAATCTCAAGCAGACTCTGCACTGAGGACCCTGAGATCATGACCTGAGCTGAAACCAAGAGTCGGACGCTTAACCAACTGAGCCACTCAGCCCCTCATTACCTTTATTGGGAGACCGTGGGTCAGACTGGCACTTAGCTCCAACAGTCCAGACTGCTCCAAGTGCCCACAGCCCCTCTGTCCAGGCCCTTCTTTCCCTTCCTCTTTGCTGACCCTCACACCTTGCAGAGAGGCAGCGCAGTGGGGAGTCCCACTTTACAGACCCCCAATTTCCAGTTGAGGAGACTGAGGGGCAGAGTGGAACCCCTGGGAGTAATGGCCCTCAGTCTGAGCCTGAGTCCTAGAGACCCAGAAACTAGGCAGGGTTGGCCTGGTGGTCTTGGAATATTCCAGCTGGAATGATCAATGAACAGCCAAGAACGAAGATTTTTAACGTTCTTGTCCCTTCTCTGCGCCTCTGGTCTCACGGTTGCCCTTGCTGGGAATGCCTCCCATCCCCACCTGCCTGAATCTCTCCCATTCTTCAAGGAGAGCCCAACATAAGGCCCTGCTCATTCTGGAAGTTTTGGTGATAGCTCCTCTCCCCTTCCCCCTCTTGTCCCCCCCCTCTGTACCTCCCCTGCTCTGACTGGTTAGTGCCCCTCAGGGCCTCCTAGCACACCTGCTCTTTGTGTGTCCACGCCGTGGGGCTGTGAGCACATGGAGGAGGGGCACACCGCCTGAGTGGTCCCCTGGCATGTTCCCGTGGCCAGGATAGGCTCAGCACTGCACGGACGAGCTTGTTCTGGGGGCTTGAGAAGGACCTCGCCTGCTAACATGTGGCCTCTTCTTCCCGATCTCTGCAGCAAAACCTGGTGTGGGCGCTGATGATCGCCATCCCTCTGGTCACCAGCCTCTACCTCCTGGTCAACATCAGTTACCTGCTAGTGTTGTCACCCAGTGAGATCCTGTCCTCTGATGCTATGGCTGTGAGCTGGGGGTGAGTGCGTCGAGGGACGTGTTCCTTGGCCGCCGGGCAGACAATCCAGGTTGGGGAAGGATAGTGCCCCATGTGTATTTCAACTTGCCTCTAGATGTTTTGCTTGCTCTGTTTCCTGGTGGTTGGCCTCCAGTTTGCTGCTGGACTTCCTTCCCTTGATTCTTCTGTTGTCCTAGGAACCAGGTGCTAGGAGCCTGGGCCTGGCTGGTACCCTTGGCTGTCACACTCTCGACATTTGGCTCCGTCAATGGGACGTTCTTCGGCGGAAGCCGTGTGTGCTATGTGGCTGCAAGAGAGGGCCACCTGGTGAGAGATGGGGTCCGGGCTGGGCAAGGTCGGGGGGCCTGCAGGAGGGCATTGGAAGGACTGCAGAGGCTAAGCTTTCTCCTGCTTGAGCTTAGCTCTGAGCCCAAGCCAGGCCTGCCCCCTACAAGGCAGAGCCCTGTTCTTTCTAAGAATGGGATTAAAGCATCCCACACCTCTCCATTTAAACTCCAGTCCTTTGACTTCCAGGTTTTGGGAGATCACCATACTGGGTCACACTGTGGAGCTTGTAGGGGATGGGGATGTTTGTGCAGTCCAGGGGTGTGGGGGCAGCGGGTGAAGCCAGAGGAGCAGAGCCAATGTATACGCTCAGGGCCCTCCCCCCAGGGACTCTGTCCCTCTGGCAGCTTTTGCAGCAATGATGCTGAATAGCAGACAGCTCCCAGATCGTAGGGGCTTACAACAGCAAACATCTCATGTCGTTCATCAGTCCCTGGGTCTACCGTGGCTCTGCTTCAGGCTGGGGTTTGGGTTCAGATTTCCTCTTTCGGGACTGTGAGTCTGTTCTTGTCTCAGGGACCCAGGCCCAAGCATATTTTTGCCTAGAGCAGGTGGCAGGGTTTCAAGAGAGCAAGCCAAACCACACAAGCGTATTTTGAGCTTCTGCTGTATTACTCGTGTTCACATTTCGTTGGCCAAGCCCAGCATCAGTGGATGGGGAACTAGACAGTATTTCTCCCATAGAGGTGGGAGAGGGAGACTGATTATTTGCTGAGTAATAATACAGTCTACCACAATAACCCACAATCCCACTCCATGCTCTGTCCATAACTGTCCTACCCTCTCCTCCCCCCTCCTCTGTCTTCCTACCCTTGGTCCCTCTTCCTGTGTTGGGGATGAGCAATAGAAAGTGGAACCACCTGGCCAGGCACCTGCTTCAGCTCTTTACACTCTAGCCCACATCCTAAGCTATTTGGGTCTTGGCTGGCCTGGAGGGATAGGCTCCCCACGCTGCACCTTGGGCCTGGTTTCACCCCATGTGAGCCACAGAGACCTACATCTGGAAGTGGTGGAGACTGGGGACTGTTAGGTTGGGCCCACTGGAGTCCAGAGTGAGTTTGGCAGGGGAAGAGGCCTGGGAGCTTCCCAGGGCAGATACCTGCTGTGGCCCCCTTGGGGGGCGGCCTGACACCTGACTTTGCTCTCAGCCCCAACTTCTGTCCATGGTTCATGTGCATCATCTCACACCAACTCCGGCCCTGATATTTACCACCGCAGTGGCTCTGGTCCTGGTCCTCCCAGGAAACTTCAGCACCATCGTGAACTTCTTGAGGCAAGTGAGACTGTCTTCCCATGTTGGGTATCTCATGGCCCCTTTGTGTGCACACTCACATGCACTCATACACGTGTGTAGAAGTCCCCTATGTGTGCACACTCGCGCACATGCATGTGTATATATACATATGTGCATGCATGCTTCTGGAAGCCTGAGCTCAGGGCTCCCGCACGTGCACACACATTTCAGCCATTCCCTCCCAATTATATTTCCAAAATTAAATGTGGCTCCCTCCTCTCTTGCCCTGTTTCCCAAAATTCAATGAGGGAAATATTTCATCAAGAGGCAGACAAGCAAAAGGCTTGTATTGTCTTTGTCATTTTTTATTCTTCCTTGTTCCTTTTTTCTGTCACAGAGATCATGTTAAGGCTATCTTCAGGCTTTACTCCCCACTGCTTGTAGTTCTTGGCTGTGGTGTGATTTTCCCTTTGTCGTCTGATCTGTGCTCAGGACTCTGACCTAGCATATCTCTAGTGAACTCAAGGCAGACCCACAACCAAGCTGGGTAGGTATAATCAGTGATTGGATCAAAGTGGGGAGATGTTGTGACCCCCTTTATTAACTTCCCTGGGGCAGAAATGATGGGCTGTTGTGCTATCCAGCCATAATTTTTTTTTTATTTTTTATGTTTATTTTTTTAAAGATTTTATTTATTTATTTGAAAGAGAGAGTGAGAGAGAGAAAGAGCACAAGAGGGGGGAGGGTCAGAGGGAGAAGCGGACTCCCTGCTGAGCAGGTAGCCCGATGCGGGACTCGATCCCGGGACTCCAGGATCATGACCTGAGCCGAAGGCAGTCGCTTAACCAACTGAGCCACCCAGGCGCCCCATAATTTTTTTTTTAAAGATTTTATTTATTTATTTGACAGACAGACACAGTGAGGGAGGGAACACAAGCAGGGGGAGTGGGAGAGGGAGGAGCAGGCCTCCCACTGAGCAGGGAGCCTGATGTGGGGCTCGATCCCAGGACCCTGGGATCATGACCTGAGCCGAAGGCAGACGCTTAACGACTGAGCCACCCAGGTGCCCCATATCCAGCCATAATTTTATGACCTCATCTGAAGCAGGGTCAGTGGGTGTGTCCTCACACAGGCGAGTGAGCGCAGGGTCTGGGTGTAACAGGGATTTCTCAGAGTAATTCTTCACGTATCGTGTGCTCTCTTCCTTGTTGTCATAAGTATAATTAATCTTCTGGAACAGGATATAGAGTGCTTGATGTGACTTTCTTCAGAACATTAAGTAACAGACCTGGTTTTTTCTTTTTATCTTCTTCCCATGAGAAAAGATAAAATCTTTATATGGTGAGAATAAAAATCAAACCCATGCTGAGCCCAAGTTTTCTTTAGCCTGAGATTTGGGGGATATGACTGAGAATGTTCCAGCACAGAGTGAGAGTGTTAGGATGATCCATCCCAATGCGGACACGATGTCTCCCCATCTTGACTGCCTCAAGAGACAGCCTGGTCTGGACCCTGTCTCCAGGGTCAGATGAGGTTTTCATCAGACCTACGTCAGCCACTCAACTACCCACAGTGGGGAAGGCAGAGGCCAGGGGCTTGTCTGGGTGCTCAACAGCCTACCCAGTCACCGACTCTAAGGTAGGAGGATCTGCTAGGAGTGTGCTGGTCCCTGAGGAGAGCACAGACTTCTCTGAGCTTCCACCAAACTCTTTTTTTTGGACACACAGATGCTCCTCCCTCCCTTTGCAAACTGTCCTCTTCTGCCCAGCCAGGGGCAGTCAAAGAAGGCCCGATCTGAAGCCAGGTGGGGGCCTGGGCTTGTATATGTGTCACTTTGTGATCGAAGATGAAAGAGGTGGGAATACCCTCCAGTGCATTCTTGTCCTTCGTGCCCCAGCCTTGCCTTCTTTCCTTAGCCTGCTTAGACGAGGGGCTGGGGGTGGCTGAAAGGCCCCTGATGAGCTTGCACTTCTGCCCGGGTTTGCACCTACTAGGCCAGCCCCTCTTGCAGGCGCACCCAGGGCAGGGCCTGGTAGTGAGTGGCTTCTGTTTGCCTTTCAGCTTTCTTGGCTGGATCACCTATGGAACTACCATTGGCTGTCTCCTGTACTTGCGGATAAAGAAGAAGAATCTTCCTCGACCTTACAAGGTAGACTTTGGAATAAACACTGGGCTTTTTTCAAACCTAGACTCTTGCATGAGGCAGTCCACAGACTCATCTGGGGGCTAGCGAAGGAATGTGAGAGGTGGCCCCTGTCATATTTGGTAGAAAATTTCTGTATTTCCTGGGGGGGTGGGGAGGGAGCGCTGGATCACAGGGCATTGATTCTGCTTGCTGGGGATTCATTTCTCCTGGAGGACTCTGAGGGAGAACAACAGGAGACACATGCCGAGAGGAGGCTCACACACAGTAGGATTCACAAAGCATAGAGAAGATTGAGCTGGGTCCCAAAGCCCCGGCTCCTTGGATGGCCCCCTGTAACCTGGCAGGTGGCTTCTGTGGCTGGGCAAGGTATGATGGCAGGGACTGGAAGAGGGGAGCTGGTGGCAGGTGGACGCAACAGGCAGGCAGGCAGGAGGGACAGCGCCCAGGGGCCATACACCACGTCCTGTGCCTCTCCATCATCCAGGTCTCTGTGTCCATGGCAGGTCCCCACCATCATCCCTGTCATCATGCTCCTTGCTTCTCTCTACCTGGTGCTGGCACCCATCATCGACCACCCCCAGATTGAGTTCCTATACACCTTCCTGTTCCTGCTCAGTGGCATCCCGGTCTATTTCCTGCTTGTCTACTTCCAGTGCCGGCCCAAGTGGTTGCAGATGCCCACGCTGCATCTCCAGCTGCTCCTGCAAGTGGCTCCAACCGTGAAAAACGTTGACTAAACTGGCCACGTGTGCACTGTCCCTGCTGCAGACACCTCTATCCCCACTCAAGTGGTCTTGCCAGCTTTTCTGCAGGTTGGCTACGCATAATTCCAGGAAGTGACTGGAATGCTAAATACAGCTATGGTGAAGGTCTGGGGGGCATCCAACCAGGACAGCAGCCCCCTTTCTCTAAGAACTGCACCTCCGATGCAGGTGGATCTCACAGCCACCTTGGTATTACATGGCTGCCTCTCTGGGGATAGCTATTTGATATTCCAGGTGGGCAGCAATGAAATACATTCCCTTCTTTGGGGATTTTGGAGTTAGAATTCTGATGATTGCCTAATCTGAGGAACAGTAAATTCTGGGATCTATGTGGGACCATCTTCCATTATGTGGGCAGAGTAGGGAAAGCCCCTGTAGAGAGAGGAATGAACATACACAGTGAAATGGTGCTGAGAAATTATATGGTCCCCAAGAGCTGGGGGAATGACCTGAGCAGGCTGCAGTCTTGACCCCTGGCTGCTTTTCAGTTCTGGTGTCCGTCCTTCCAGGGACCATCTGCCATCTGACTGTCCTTCCTGCCTTTTTATTGTCTAGGACAACGTGATACCGTATAATAAATTTCCAATTTTGGCTCAGGTGAGTTTGAATGAGTTCTTCTTTCTTGCAAATGGAAAAGCTCTGGGTCTGACAAACCTTCTTCAGGAAGACATGAGACTTTAGTTCCTATTTAAAGCCTCCAAATGGCTTGAACAGAGAAAGAAGCAAGAGACAGACCCCTGGGAGGGAGGGATTTTTATTGGCTTTGGGTGAAAGGGAGGACGGTCACATTTCTAGAAGAAAGGATGAAAAGTTAGAACAGACCTCGGAAGGCTAATGTGGTTGTAGGACTAAAGAGAGGAAGGGCGCAGAGATATCAGGCTGCCCAGGTGAAAATGTGGGACAGGAAGGATGACAACAGTGCCTGGAAAGGCTGGGGGTGCAGCTTCTGAGTCCATCAGGGAGGGCACTCAAAAAAGGAGGGACAGGGATACTGCTCAGCATCTCTCCTTCCACAGCTGCACCCAGACACCTGTGTAGGGCTTTCCTTTTATCGCCCAGATATGGAAAAGGCTCCCACGAGCTCTTTCTGCTAAGTTTTCTTCTCCCATCAACCAATTCTCCATTTTTCCAACACCAACTGGGTGTCCAGTGATTCCGTTCAATTCTGACACTATCTGAGTTAATGCAGATCCCCAAAGCTAAAGGGCTCAGGCACCAGGGGCAGACAGCAGTCTCAACTCTTGGGTCCCCCAATCACCCATGCTTCGGCCCTACTTGGTTAAGCCCCTCCCTTCATGGTCGGTCACTTGCTAGAATGACTCAGGACCCTGGAAAACACTTTATTTACTATTATCAGTTCATCACAAAGGATTCAACTCAGGAGGAGCCCAGTGGAAGAGATGCGTAGGGCAAGGCACAGGGGCAGGGGTGCAGAACTTCCATGCTATGCTTTCTTTGGATACGTCACCCTCCTGGCACCTTGATGTGTTCACCAACCTGGAAACTCTCTGAAATCTGTCCTTTAGAGGTTTTTATGGAAGTTCCATTTATGTAGGTGGATCAATCATTGGCCATGGTGATTGAATTCAATCTCCAGCCCCTTGGCCCTCCCCAGAGGTCAGGACTGGGGTGGTGCTGAAAGTTCCAACCCGCTCATCTGTTTTGGACTTTCTGGAAACCAGCCCCCATCCAGAAGCTATGGGGCGGGGGGTGGGGGGTGGGGGTGGAGACCAGCCACCAGTCATCTCATTAGCATATAAAAGACACATCACTCCAGAGATTCCAATGCTTTGGGAGCTGTGGGCAAGGAACTGGGGAAAAAAAGACGTAATACTTATTTTTTGTTATACCATCCTTCTGAACTGTGAACTCTTTATCAGTGCTGTTCCTGAGGACACATTGCCTGTGAAATTCTAGGAGAATCTTCATATCCTTTTCCCCAGCAGCACAGCCTAGCTTAGAGAAAAGAAAATTATAAGAGGCTGGGTCTATCCAGTTCCTTGTCAAAGGAGACCATGGATCAGGCTGAAAGTCCCCAGGGAAAGCTCTGAACACCTGGGGAAGGAATTAGTCCTTTCCTCTTCTGGGTCCCACCGAACTGTGCTCTTGTCTCTCGTGAACCTCACCGGGCCATGTACCCTAGTGATTGGTTGCATGTCGTGCTCCCCCCCTGGGCTGTGGGTTTGGTGGGGGTGGGTTGTTCTTAGACACGCTTGTACATCCCTCATTTCCTCTCATGCTCCTGGGCTCCTTGCTGACCAATAACGTTTAGTGAATCAAAATAATGAAATATTTGTTGAACCATGAGGGAATGCATCACACTTATATTTTTTAGAATTTGCATGCATCGCTATCTTCCCCATAGTGCCTCCTCTGCCTTGGGCTCCCGGGCTCTGTCCTGAGAAGGTTCTCTAAGGAGGAGGGACATCTCCCAAGTCTTGAGCAGTCACATCCAGCTGCCAGTGGATGCATGCCTAGAGGTGGAAAACAGAGAGGGGAGCTGAACTACCCCAGGCTTGGCCTTGGATCATGCACTCCAGTTAGGCTGTGTCTCAGTTTGTGACTCAGTCTTCTCATCCTTCCCACAACCAACTGCCTTTTGGCTAACCGTCCTTTTGTGATGGTTCAAAGGGTCCTCCAGGCCAGGCTTGGGGAGGGCAGCTTCCTGCTCCTTGCAATTTCCCAGGACATCTTCCCTGAGCTCCTTTTCTGCCCCAGACCCCTTCCTGGGCCCCAGAGTAGTAGTGGGGAATGATCTTAGATGGAAATCTGAGATTTTTTTTTTTTTAAAGATTTTATTTATTTATTTGACAGAGAGAGACACAGTGAGAGAGGGAACACAAGCAGGGGGAGTGGGAGAGGGAGAAGCAGGCTTCCTGTGGAGCAGGGAACCCGATGCGGGGCTCGATCCCAGGACACTGGGATCATGACCTGAGCCGAAGGCAGACACCTAATGACTGATCCACCCAGGCACCCCGGAAATCTGAGATTTCTTAAGAAATTAGTATACTAGACTTCCTTCCTCTGAGTTAAGAACATGATTTCTATTGTTACTTATCGTCTATAATCAGAGATGACATAGTAAGTGTCATGATGCTGGCCTTTGGATTGGAGAAAAAATGTTCTGAGTCTTGGGGACCAGGTTCGGAGTCCTCATTGTTCCTTCTAGAGAAGCAATAAGTTCCAGGAAATGTGTGGGGAAGGTGTTGGCTGGGGGCAGGGCTGTGTTCTTTAACCCTAGGTCCGCCCAACAGCATCTGGATGTTTCTGTTTGGGGCAGAGCCTGGCTACTCCCAGCCATAAGCACTTAATTCTTTGGACTTCCTTTTGACCATTTACAATGTCTTCTGCTGAATACTTAGAATGGGGGAAACTGAGTTTCAAATTAATACATACAAATGAAAGTCATGGTTAAATTTTCAAACACTACAAAGGGTACAAAGTAAAAGCCAACATTTCTTACTCCACACTCCCCATTTCCAGTGCAATCAGTTTCCTTGCTTACTTCCAGAAAGCTTCTGCACATGCACGTAAACCATGGTAGAGTCCACTGCTGCTTTGCTCATTAGAGTAATCACGACCTCTTCAGTTCTACCTGTTGAGGAGAAGCAGTTCTTTTTCCTTATCTCTGTCCCTAGACCAGGGTTCTGAGTCCCCTACTGTGGTGGTCATATACTGTTCATTATCCTTTAGCTCTCCTTCTGACCACATGGTAGGATTGCAGTTCCTGTCCCCTTGGAGTTAGATGTGACCATAGGACTTGTTTGGGTCAATAAAATGTGAGTTGAAATGATGTACGTTCTTGCTAGGGTGAGGCTTCAAGAGCCAGTGCACAATGTCCTGCATTTTCCATTTCCCTCTGCTTTGGGGCCTGGCAGTGTTCTCATGGCTGCTCTGTTGGCCTGGGTCCTGATATAACAATGGTATGGAAGAGGCCAGCCCCCAGCCAACCCTACGTGGGCATGTAGTGTGAGCAAAATTAACTTTTGTTGTTTAAACTACTGAGATTGGGGGATGTTTATTACTGCAGCATAATCTAGCCCATCCTGACTGTTCATCACTCCTCCACTCACGAGTCTTACAAGTAAGTGCCCAGGACTGCTGACCAATTGAGCTGGGCCTCAATTTGAGAGTTGCCAAGGAAAGCACATGTGATGTGAGCTCATCCTCTCCCCCGTCTCTGGGCTGTCTCTCCTCCTCCCTCTCATGTCATTCCTGTCAATCCTCGTCTGCCTTCCCTGTCCTTCTCCTGCTGGCCACCCCTCCTCCCATCCCCCCTCCTTTTCTTCTTTTACTTTCCACAGTCACACGGTCTTAATTTGCCTCAAGGGGAAGAAAAACTGGTTCTGCAAATACGCCTAAAAGAAATTTTGCTAGTGAGGGCTTTTGAATCTTTGTTCCTGTTTGGGTGTGCACTGAAGAAAGAAAAACTGTCCAGCCCAGCCCTTGGGTACCAGTAAGGAAGACAGAAGGAGGTAAACACACATACAAAAGCCAGCAGATTATTACTTTGAGACATCACCCCGATGCAAACAGATAAGCACATACTAACACCATCCCGTTTAAAATAGCAGTGGGCTATACTCTAGATTTTTCTAAAAATTCCTTAACAGTTAATGTGGGAGAGCTTTTTTATATAAGACTTTTTTTTATTAGCACATCTCTTTTTAATGGATGCTTAGTATTATTGGCTTATTGTTCATGGGTATTCCCTTGTTTCCACTTTATCATATTACAAGCAAAGCTAGAGGGACCACCTTCCTATATAAAAAAGTGATGATCCAAAAATAGATACCCTCTTTCTTCCTGAATCATCATTGTTTCCTCTATGTTATAGTCATCCTCCTGAATTAGTATTTGCCATTATTTTTTCTATAAATGAAATCTGTGTTTTAGGTGTAGGAAGATATATCTAAACCATAAAGTTATTGTGACATGGACCGTGAACTTTGTCAACTACAGAGTGTCTGTGGAACATAGATGCTCTTAAATTATCGTTGTTGATTGGTTTCATTTATGTAAACTCTGGACTGAAACTTTTTGTAAAATGAAGAATCTCAGAACTTTCTTTAAAATATCTCTCACACTGACCCGCAGAATGTGTCATGTAATCAGGACTCTTGGGAGTGAGTATAAAGCATTTGGGAACCCTTAAAATAGCTAAATAAATTAAAGAAAAACATTTTGCAAGCCATCTCTGACTATGTCCCCTTAGGAAACACCTTTTTTTGGAATAAAGTTTAGATTTGTATGTCTACGTTTTTCATTTTAGACCCAGAAATGCTATACAATTTTTTTAAGGTAGAAACTGATTGATGTTCTATATATAAAAGAAAGGTCAGAATTTTATTGCTTTGGTCCAAAGGCCTTTTCAAGCCCTTCAGAAAAAATGCCAGAAACAAAGCTATCTTTAAAACATAACACAAAAGTAGAACAGAAAAGACAGATTTCTGAGTGTAAGAGCAAATGGCATCTTTAGACCATTTCCCATTTCGGGCTATCAGATCAGTCTATCACCAATGCCCGGTGATCTGATCAGAGATGAAAAGGCCGAGAAACAGGTGGTGAGACAGGAGCCGAGTAGAAAGATAGCCACTTGTCACTGGGTCTCCCAGGCCTGTCCTGGGCCCTCCCTCCGGCCCTGGGGGCTGTGAGAGGGACACAGGAGCCTGGGTGACCCTGAGTTACTGCTTTCACACGGCGACCCTGCTCCAGGGGCCCCATCTCTGGCTGGGATTCACTGATCGTGGCTCTGCTCACGACTGTTAATTGTCACAGCCCAGGGAGTGGCCCCATGAGTGCAGCTTGGGTAACTTGGTGAAAGTGTTATGATTCATGGAAATAGGGAAGAGGGACAGATTTGGAGGAAAGGGAGGCTTTAATTTTGCTCAGTTTGGAACGCCATGGAATTTTCTTGGGAGATAGTTGGGTGAGTTTGCATATCTGGAGCTCAAAAGCCTCGGCTAGAGAGTAAAGGTGGAAATCGAAGCCACGGGAGCGAATAAGAGAGTTGAAGACAGAAGTTTTTGATGCCACAAATAAGCTATTGACTGACCAACCTCCTAGAAATCTACCAGGCCTGTTTTAATAGTACCCCCCTATCCTCTACCACATATACACATATGTGTACTTCTCACATTCGGGTCCCAACACCCATACCTCATGCTGAAGAATTGAGTGGGCATCACTCAGAGGAGCTCTTAGAGAATTTCCCTTAATATAGGGGTGGGGGCTTGGTCCATGCCACCTCCAAGCTACTCAGAGGATAGCCAGCTCCCCTGTTGTCTGGGGGGCACGGTTGCCACCCCCTTTCCTTAGAGCCACCCCGCCCCCTAACCTGCCATGTTCAGGGGCCTGGCCCTGGGCCTAGCCTTGGTGACATCGGAACAAACCACCAGTGCTTGGAAGGCAGAGGGGGTGTTGGAGTGTGTGGGTGCTTTGGTTCCCTGCCTTGCACTAGAGCTCCCCTGGCTCAGGCCCTCCCGGTTGGTCCCCACCTCCCAGGGCCTGGGGTCTTGTTTCTGAACTGCCCCAGGGCTGGCTCTTGTCCCCAGCCGCTCCTCTCTGGTACCAAGTGCTGGGCATGAGGGCCATTTGCACACCTGACTTTCTGATGCTTCCTGCCCACAGCCTCTCAACTTGGCATTCACTTAGCTGCTCCCAACCTCAGTTTTCCTTCTAAAAAATGGGGATCTGATTCTTACCTTGCCTGCAGAGCGTGCAAGAGGTGCAGAGCGCCGGAGGCCTCACCTGATGCTTCCGGGCTGCCTGGCTCTCGCTGGGGAGCTGGCAGGACAGCGAACAGACAAGAAGGAGCAAGTCCCTTCTGTCCTCCTGCCTGCCAGTCAGCTTCTAGAGCCCCCTGTTGGCAGGACCTACCAGGAACCAGCTGACAAAGGGGGATCCGGGAATTTGCAGCTCCTGCCCCAGCGGCCCGAAGCAGGGAAGCCTGGGTCTGGAGCTGAGACACCCTAGCTTGAGGACTAACTAGCACCGTGTCCTGCCACTTTTTTTTTTCTGGCAAGCTCTTGCCCATCCCCAGGTCTTAGCTCACGTGTGGTTTTCTCAAGCCAGCTTCCTTTGGACCCAGTGTCCTCTTGGTGTCTCAGAGAGTCCCGTGCTCACTTCTAACCAGCATGAGCCAACTGGCAGGAAAGCCCTCGCCTTTGTTGTCTGCCACCCTTACTTGGCTGCGAGCTTCTGGAGGAGAGAGACTTTGTCTGGCAACTTGTAAACTTCCCAGGAAGTCTCTGCTGAACCGTAGTTCCTGAGGTTGTAAGTGCTCTGTGGGAGAAAGCTAGGGAGTGAGTGGGGAGTGTTGTTTTTTTTTGTTTTTGTTTCTGTTTTTAAAGATTTTATTTATTTATTTGAGAGAGAGAGACACAGCGAGAGAGGGAACACAAGCAGGGGGAGTGGGAGAAGGAGAAGCAGACTCCCCACTGAGCAGGGAGCCCGATGCGGGGCTCGATCCCAGGACCCTGGGATCATGACCTGAGCCAAAGGCAGATGCTTAACGAACTGGGCCACCTAGGCACCCCAACAATCATACTCTTGATAAAACATTACTTCCATAGTAGATCAAGTTCCATCACATTTCTTCTCTCTCGGGAATAAAATCTCTTTCTTTTGGTGAACTGAGCCTCCCAGCTCTCCAAATATATAGTTCTAGAAGAGGCTGCAGAACGTCGTACTAATATCCACCAAGTGGACGTGGGACCCAAGTGGGACCAATGAGAACTCTCTCTGGGATTTTTCAGGTTGGTACTAACAGTGAGGGAGGTGCCTCTTGGGAGGTGAAGCTGGGAGATGCTCCAGGCTTAGGGAGAAGCTAGTCTGCCAGAGAAAGAAGCCAGTTCACATAGAGACGCTGGCATGGGGAAAAGGAGAGAGCCTCCATTCTCTGCCCTGGGTCTTGAGGCTCTGAGCTGGTAAATTCCTCTTTGGCCTCATCTAGTTTGCCTGGTTTCTCATGCTTGTGAGTAAAAGGGCCCTAACTAATAGCAACTTAGAGTTTCTAACACCCTTTCACAGATACTTGATTCTTACTAGCCTGAGGAGGCAGGCAAGGTAAGAATCAGATCCCCATTTTTTAGAAGGAAAACTGAGGTTGGGAGCAGCTAAGTGAATGCCAAGCACCAAGGGAATGGTAGAGCTGGCAAAGCAGTGGGGCGGGGCGGGCCGTGGGGGGCGGGGTTGCCCCTCGGGCCAAGGTTTTGTTTACCCTTCCACCTTGCGCTTCCAAGGAACCCTGTGGAGGGGTCTCAGCCCCACACCTCCCTCAGTAGCTTTGACCCGGCCTTTGCCTCCACTTATTCTTAGTCTGCTTGACGTGGGGCCTGCGGGGCTGGGGGCCTGTCTCTGCAGGGGAGGGGAGGACAGACCACCCTGGAGCTCACAGGGCCGTGTGGAACAGAGGTGCCTGGGTGCAGCGGCAGGACTGCCTACATGCTGGAAAGCTGCATGGGGGGCCAGCAGCAAACTGCACCCAGGGCTGGGGTGTCTACCTGCACAGTGCCCCACCCCCTCCTGGGCACCTTGAGGGCCTTCAGGGGAGCTCCTCCTCTTGCCAAGCCAGATTTGGGGTTCTCTGTCTGGTCTGGGCCCCAGCACGGGGAGGAAATGGGTGTAGGGGCCTCTTCTGGCCCAGGGGCTGGGAAAGCAGAGGCACCTCTGGGTCTGGAGCTTGGCGATCCAGTTCGGGATTGCCAAATGTCAGACCCGACTATTACTCTGAATCCTAGTTTAGAATCTTCTTCACCCTGGCAAGAAGAGCAGGGAGGCTGCCAGGAGAGGGGCCTTCCTGTTTACTGTCGGTGTCAGGGATGGTCTGAGAGGGACGACCTGCTGTGGTTCATGTGGGCTCTGACGTCTCCCAGCCTCCCCTCAGGCTGACGTCCTCCCACCCCCCCACCTGGTCCAGGACTTCGAGCCAGGCCCGTGCGCCCTGCAGCCTGGCAGGTAGGTTATGCCCAGGTTCGCCCCTTTGCTCCTCTCTTGCGGCCTGAGGAGAGCACCTGTGGCCTCGCTGTCTGAACAGCCTGGCCGACGCCTGCTCACGTCCCATGCTTCGGGGGCACCCCATTTCACAAAGAAAGAAACTAGGGTTGCCAAAGTTAGCAAAAAAATAAAATAAAAAAGAGGATGCCGAGTGAACTTTGAATTTCAGATAAACAAATACTTTTTAGTGTACGTACATGCTGTATTATACCTGTGAACTCTGCAAGAGCTCCAGCCCGGGGAGCGAGGTGGCCTGCGTGGGTCCTGTGCCTGGCAGGATGGGGTTCCGGCCACTCAGCCAAGGGCTCTCTTCATCGCACAGCCTGCAAGCTGGTCGAGCGTGGCCACCCCTGTGACTCCTGCCCCAGAGGGGGACACCTGCTCCCCTCTAGGTTTGAGGACGCTGGTAGAGGAGGGAATACCGACGTCAGCCTTCCACAGCAGGAAGAGCACTCTGCAGCAGGGACATCATGGCCATGTTCTGGACCCGCAGTACCAGCTCTGCGAGGCGGAGTTTTCTGTGTCAGCCTGACTGGGCCGTGGGGTGCCCCGACGTTTGGTCAAACATGCTCCTGGGTGTGGCTGTGAGGGTGTTTCTGGATGGGATCAGCACCTGAGTCAGTGGCCCTGGAGCTGAGGGCCTGAATAGAACAAAAAGGCGGACCCTCCCACCAGTAAGAGAGAACACTTCTGGCCTGAGTGCTTTCGAGCTGGAATGTTGGTTTTTCCTGCCTTGGGACTAAAACTGAAACGTTGGCTCATCCTGGGTATCAAGTCTGCTGGCCTTCAGCCTGGAATTAGTCCTTGCTCTCCTGGCTTGCTGACTGCAGATCTTGGAACTTCTCAGCATATATATTTCTTACTATTATTCATATATATATGTATATATATATATATATCTGAGAGAGAGGGAGAGACTTATTAGAACAAGAGATATATATCTCCTATTTGTTATATATATATTTGTTAACAGATGTGTATCTCTAATTTGTTCTTCTCTGGAAAACTCTGGCTAATACAGCATCACTGTGGACCTTGTGAGAAATGCGTGTTTCCTTGGGCTCTAATGAAACCTATTGGGTCATAAGCTTTTGGTGTGGGGCTTATCAGTCTGAATTTTTAAACAAACCCTCCAGGAAGTTCAGATGCTCACTGAAGGTTGAGAAATGCTGCTCTAAAAACAAATGTTGGGGGTAGAAGAGAGCGCCCCAAGTCCTTGACTAAGTTCTTTTAGCTGCTTCTGGGTTACTCCTGGGTTTCACTGGGCATTCTGTTTGGTTTGATTATCCTATAAATGGATCCGGACATTTGGGCTTCTAAATATCCCGGATTGGGGTGTGTGTGTGTGTGTGGGGGGAGGAATGCAGAGGGAGAGGCCATCTACTTCTGTGTGCTAAGGGCTGACTTTGGTTTAATCAGGCACATTTTGAGGCTATACCTCTCTCCAGTAATTCAGGTTGGGACTGGCTTTTTTATTTATGGGGCCATTGTATTAGCCAGGGTTCTCCAGCAAAACAGAACCAAGTGGATATATAGAGAGACACAGATATACAGATCTAGATCTAGATCTAGATATATAGATACATAGGAAGAGATTTGTTCTGAGGAGCTGGCTCATGTGATTATGGAGGCAAGAGGAGGCCCACGATCAGCTGACTGCAATCTGCAGGCCTAGGACACCAGTGGTGCAGCTCTAATCCAAACCTGAAGGTCTGAGCACTAGGAAGTCCTAGTTCAAGTCTTAATTCACAGGAGCGAAAGGTAGATTCCTTATTGGACTTTCAGGTGAAGAGAAGAACCAGCAACATCAGAAATTTTAAAACTCTATCCCTCTGTGAACCTCTTTCTAGCCAGAAAAGTCAGGCTGTTGGGAATTATATCATACTGACCTATTTTGGAAATTGCACAGAAGACTCTAGTTAAGGTCTCAGTGGTGAATGTTAAATTTCCATCTCTGCCCAAATTGCTCAGTGGCGGGAGACTGCTTTCAAAGATGGCTGAAGCAATTTGTCCCATGCTCCTTTTCCATGTCCCAGGACTTTGCTGTTCCTTCAAACAAGAGGGGTGTCGACTTGTCCTCCTCTTAAATCTGGACTGGCCTCGTGACTTGCTCTGGCCAATAGAATTGGGCAGGAGTGATGCTATGTGGGTTGTAGGCCTTGCCCGCAGGAGTCCTCACAGTGTCCACTTTGACTCTCTTGGCATGCTGCCCCAAACCACTGTGTAAGGAAGCTGGGTTAGCCCATTGCAGGGAGAGACCAAGTGGAGAGGAATCAAGGGGACCCAGCTGACAGCCAGCACCAATTTCCAGATGTAATTGGGAGAATAACAAATCTTTGCTGGGTGGCTTATTACACAGAAATGGCTGAATGGAACATCAGTCCTCCTGATTTCTGCATATTAATCCCATTTCCTTTTCTCTAAACAGTCGTGCCCTCCCTCCTGACTCTCTCACTGTCACACTCAGTCTGAATCATCAGAACATTCCAGAATGTCGCTATTTCCAATTATAAATCCAAAGAGAAAACAAACAAGATAAATGATTCACAGTCGCGTTGATATGTGTACCTTTAGCTGAGTCTGGATGTAGGGGTGTTGTCAGGAACCCTATTCTTGGAAAGATGGCCACATTCACTCACCTGGGACGTGGGGCTCCCCAGGTGGAAGCTGGAGGCAGTCATTGTGCACATTTCATATACTCTTGGCTGCAATTTCTACACTTGAAATGTAATCACAGATTCGTGTCCTATGAAAAGCTCCTTCCTGTGACAAAGGCCTATTTCCTAGAAACTCTTCTGGATGTACACATTGGCCTGTCCAGTTGGTTAGCATTGTTTGTGTTAAAAAAAAATTCAACTGAGTAAATTTAAAAATCAAATTGGTTTTAGTAAACAATCATGAATCAGGCAGCGCTCATCCAGAAAATTGAAGAATGCTCTAAAGGGCTGTACAAAAATGAGAGGTTTTATACGCAGAAGGTGGCAGGAAAAGGAAGTTTCTTTTTTTTATTTTTAAAGATTTTATTTATTTTTTTTGACAGAGAGAGAATGCACAAGCAGGGGGAGCTGCAGGCAGAGGGAGAAGCAGACTCCGCACTGAGCAGGGAGCCTGATGTGGGGCTCCATCCCAGGACCCTGGGATCATGACCTGAGCCATAGGCAGACGCTTAACCAACTGAGCCACCCAGGCGCCCTGGAAAAGGAAGTTTCTAGCAAAGAGTGGATTGTTTCAGGCAAGGTCACCTCCCTATGGGGGATGAAAGGGGTCTATTGAGCAGATTACCTCACTAGTACTAACCAGGTAATTCCAGATCAACTTAAAGTTTACATTCCTGGGAGATGCTGAAACTACATTTAGGTTAGGTGTTAAGTACTGGTTTGTTGATATGAGGCTTAGCACAAGTAACTCCATTTGGAGCTGTTGTCTCTCTCTCTCTCTCTCTTTTTTAAAAAATATTTTATGTATTTATTTGTCAGAGAGAGAGAGAGAGAGAGAGCGCAAGCGCACAAGCAGGGGGAGCGGCAAGCAGAGGGAGAAGCAGACTCCCTGCTGAGCAGGGAGCCCGATGCGGGGCTCGATCCCAGGACCCTGGGATCATGACCTGAGCCAAAGGCAGACGCTTAACCATCTGAGCCACCCGGGCATCCCTGTTGTCTCTTTTTTTAAACAATTGTATCAGAAAAAAACTTGGAAATAACCCAAATGCCCAACAACAGGAGAATGCATAAATATTTATAAAATGGAATACCGTATAAATAAAGTGAATGAACAAGAACTACATGTATTAACATAGCCACATCTCAAAAAACTATCACCGAATAAAAACAGCAAGTTGCAGAAGTTCTGTAAAGCACGACACTATTGGTATAAAAATTTAAAACATACAAAACACCACCATGTATCTTTCGGACACATTCGTGTGTGCTAAATGAATACATATATGCATGGGGATATTAAACAACATATCTGAGAGAGGGAGGCCGGGGAGCAGGATTGGGGAGGGAGACACCGTGGTTTCATCTGCACCAAAATGATTTGAAATGCACATGAGAAATTCACAGATTGGCAGAGCTGGGTAGCAGATATTATTCTTTCTATTTTTCTATGCTTGAACCATTATATGATAAAAAATAGAAAAGTCCTCCCTCCCCTCTTCTCACTGGCCAGGTCTGTCTTTACTACGGTCCAATCTCTTCGACAATGGCTTCCTGGCAGCCCTCCGCCAGCATGTGGGCTAAAGTCCTACAACCTAAAGAGGTCCACGGCATGCTTAGTTTTATTTTATGACAATAGAGCTCTAAGTCAGGAAGAGTTTCAGAGAGAAATGAAAGAGAATTGCCTCCACGGAGTGCTGTTTTCCCAGTGTGGGCTCAAGAAATGATTAGGGAGGGAGAGGATGATTCTGGCAGGACTTCCTGTCCCCGCGGTGTCCTGTGAGGCCTGCCAGCCTCTCACTCGCCATGGCAACCACTGGCTGTAAAGTGCAAGGTCAAAGCTTGATGAAGACATCAGGCAGTGTCTGCCTGGTTGGAGGAGCTCATCCAGAGGCCTGCTTCTGGAAGTGGGGGGGTGGGGGGGAGCATGGAGGGAAAGGAGAATGAGGGGACAATTTGGGAAACATACTTCAAGGAAGGGAGTGAACAAAATGGTATTCACAACCCAGGAGTTCTGGAGTCACTTCTGTGTGTGATCTGGGCCACTAGAAAACCGTTGACCTGGACAAGCCTAGAAATAGCAGAGTCTTCATGTTCCTCTGAACCACCGGATTAGGTGTGAGCTGTCCAGGAGCCCAGATTGCTCAGTGGAATTTAGTTTTGACATTTACTGGCAGGGCAACCCTAGGCAAGTTATTTAAACTTTCTAATCTCTGCTTCTTTATCTCTAAGTGGTGGGGATAATAATAGTGTAGTACAAATAAAACTGCCTGGCTCAGTTCTAGCTCTGTTCTGTGTTGCTTCTAGAAGATACATAACTCCAGCTCAAAAATAAAAACATGTATATCAATCTCTCAAAAAAGTGCCCAAGGGGAGCTATAGCGAATTCCCCAGAGTCCTGTCCTCAAGGCTGCCTCTCCCCAGATTTTCCTCTCTTTTTTTAAAAAAAAGATTTATTTATTTGACAGAGAGAGAGATAGTGAGAGCAGGAACACAAGCAGGGGGAGTGGGAGAGGGAGAAGCCAGCTTCCTGCTAAGCAGGGAGCCCGATGCGGGGCTCAATCCCAGGACCCTGGGATCATGACCTGACCCGAAGGCAGCCGCTTAACCGACTGAGCCACCCATGTGCCCCCAGATTTCTCCTTTCTTATCCCCACTTCTCTCTTGACCACTTTTCTGGCCTTTTGGACAAGTTTTTTTTTTTTTTTTTTTTTTTTTCTCAGAGAAGCTCCAGGGCCTTCAAAAATGTAAGTCAACTCAGGCTTTCAGCTCCTTTTGATTCTCTTCTCCACTAATGATCATAGGAAAGAGTCTGTTGTCCAGCAGGCAAACCCAGAGTCCTCTAGAAAGGGGCAGGGGGAGGGGGTAGCTTCTGAATAGGCTGTCAATATTGACACCTTACTCAGGCTTGTGACGATTAGATGAAATAATGCATGTCAAGAATTTAATGATAGCTAACACTAAGTCCGCAAAATGTTAGTTATGATACTGTTAATAATCATCACTGGCATTATTATTCCTAGGGGCTTATTTACTTTGTTTAAATTTCAAGAACATCAGCCAAAAGTTTAAAAGGAAGTTCTAAATTCAACTGTAGTCAAGAGATTGTCGCACTGGGCACCTGGGTGGTTCAGTCGGTTAAGCGTCTGCCTTCAGCTCAGGTGATGATTCCAGGGTCCTGGGATCGAGTCCCGCATCAGGCTCCCTGCTCGGCAGGGAGTCTGCTCCTCCCTCTCCCTCTGCCCCTCCCCTCATTCATGCTCTCTCTCAAAATAAGTAAATAAAATCTTAAAAAGAAAAAAAAAATGAGATTGCAGCGCATTCCCCATTTGAGATGCACCACCCTCTGCCCTCTCCTAACGGTAATGGGGACATTGCTGAAGTTGATTCACACAGATGGGAGAGACAGTTGAGCCGCCCTCTCATGATTCTGGGAGCCCACTGAAGGGCCTTGCCTTTCCCTAGGTCTCCCCTTGGCCAGGATGCCAGAGGGTTCCACATTCTCTCTGCTCCGTAGGGACTCTCCTGGGTGGCTCAGAATCCACTCCACCTGGGATACATTGGTGGCAGCGCCTCTGCAGGGGGCCTCATCCTGCAGCCATCTGACCAGCCTGCCCTGCAGCCCTGGCAGGTCTAAGGGGCCAGGAGAGACCCTCCCTGGAGTCATGACCTGACCTCAAGAGCATCCCTAAAGAAGGGCATAGGCAAAACACCGTGTGTTCAGAGGCGGGCTCCCAGGCAGGCAGCCAGGGCCTGCAGAGATGGGTCATAGGGACCAGAACTGCCAGGAGATGACCAGACTTGGAGAGGGAGTCTTTTTCCAAGAACTGAAGGGCTGTCCTAGGACGAGGGAGCACACACAGCTTCCCGGAGCCCTGGGTGAAGGCTTCTTCATTCTCCTGAGTGAAGAATGGCTGCTCCCCTGGCCCTGCAGTGGGGGAGTGTGTGTGTGTGTGTGTGTGTGTGTGTGTGTGTGTGTGTGTGTTGATGGGAGGGGGCTGGACAAGCAGAAGCTGGAGGAGCCCTCGGGAAGGACAGCTCACAGTTTCCAGGGATGCACACAGCACGTTCTAAATACTTTCCGTGCAGTAACTCATTTAACTCACAATAGCCTAGTGAGGGAGGTACTATTAATGCCCCGGTTCACGGCTGAGAACTGATGCCGAGGAAGGAAGACGATGCCCAGGACTACGCAGATGGTAAGCCCCCGGCCCAGATGAAGCCGCCGTCCGCGGCTCAGCACACACTCCCTTGAACCACCGCTGCCCTGTTTCCTCCAGCCCAGTCGGCCGGGCGCAAGCCGAGCGCAGTGCTTCTCAAACTCGACTGTTCATACTTTGTGGAGCTCTGGGTTCTGATTCTATAGAGGCCTGGGCTGGGCTGGGGCCTGAGATTCTGCATCTCTAACAAGCTTGCAAGAAATGCTAGTGTTGCTGGTCCACGGACCACACCTGGAGCAGTACAAGCCTAGGGCTGTACTCGTAGGATCGCTTCCGCTTTGAGGTTCTCTGCGTGCCTTTGGGCCCTACCTCAAGCCCCATGTGGATTGTGGTGGGAGGGGAGAGACCAGGGCAAGGGCCCTGGGGTGGGGGTGGGGGGGGCTCAGAGTTCCAGAGAACCGACTCTACCTCCTAGATGGACACAGATCTAGCCCTCTCCTGCCTCTTCTCTGGAAGCCTCAGGAGAATGGGTGTGGCAGCTGAGATGGCCCCAACACCCAGACACAGACGCAGACTCAGACTCAGACACAGACAGACACACACACCCTCACCCTCTCTAAGGCTCTCACTGACTGGAAGGGGAGGTAACAGCCTGCAAGTGGGAACACACCTTCCACAGCTCCTGTTGTTTTCTTAAATATACCCCGTTCTCTCCATCCTTGCTCTGCCTGGTTGACCAGAGAGGCCTGCGAGTTGGAGGCCTACTTCCCTACTTGCCCCTTCTTTGGGCCCTCCCCCACATGCTGCCAGCACGGCCTTATGAAACAAAACAGAATGTCATCCTTCCCTCTCTCCCTCACGCACACCTAAAATCTTCCGTGGAACAATATATTTACACCTAAAAAATTCAATGACTCCCTATTGCCTACAATGTAAACGACTTACCTTCTGTACAGAAAGAGGTTTACACGAAGACCTACTGCTTATTTTCAGAAAGACCTGCTCAGGGTGCCTGGGTGGCTCAGTCGGTTAAGCGTCTACCTTCAGCTCAGGTCATGATCTCAGGGTCTTGGGATCGAGCCCCACGTCGGCTCTCTGCTCTGTGGGGAGTCTGCTTTTCCCTCTCACTCTCCCTCTGTACTCTCTCTCTCTCTCAAATAAATAAATAAATAAAATCTTAAAACAAACAAACAAAAGGCCTGCTTAGCAGGTTGCCATTGACACGCATCTGGGAACTGAGATTTTAGGACCGTCCCCACCATTAACTGAGAAGAGCAGCTCACTTGACCTAAACTGTTTGTGCAAACACGATAGCCCATGCTAAACACCTCGTTTCTTCTGGAAGTCTCGGATTTGGGCTCATGCCGGGCAGAGTGTACTTAGCACAGTTCTTCAGAGAAACAGAACCAATGGGATATACGTACATAGAGAGAGAGAAAGAGTGATTCATTTTAAGGAATTGGCTCATGCAATTGTGGGGGCTGGCAACTTTGAAATCTGTAGGGCATGCTGGCAGCCTGGAAATTCAGAGTGGAGCCCAAATTCAGCAGGGGAGCAGGCTGGAAACACAGGCCGGGTGTCTATGCTGCAGTCTCCGGGAGAATTCTTTCTTCTTCAGGACACCTTGGGCTTGCTCGGAAGGTCTTCCACTGGTTGGATGAGACCCACCCACATTGTGGACAGTAATCACATTACTTAAAATCTACTGGTTTATATGTTAATCACATCTGAAAAATACCTTCACTGCAACGTCTAGATTGGTGTTTGACCAAATAACTGGGTACCATAGTTTTGTCAGGTTGACATAAAAAATCAAGCATCATGGCCACTGGTAAAAATCCTGGGCACTTTCTCTAATAAGCTTCCTTGGTTGGCAAGGTTTTACACGTGTTGTCACAACTCACTGCTGGGGGAAGTGAGTGTGTCCTGTGTGACTCCCTGGGAGAGGACACAGCACCCTCAAGGAACACAATTTCCCTTGCACCTGGGTTTCCCCAGACTTTGCCCCATGTGCCTTTCCTTTTGCTAATCTTGCTTGGCATCCTGTTGTTCTAATAAATCACAGCTGTGAGTACAACTATGTTGAGTCCTTGAGTCCTCTTAGTGAATCATTGAACCTAGGGGTGGTTTTGGAATTCCTCACCCATCTGCAGAGGCTCTGGTCTGAGCCTGGACAGTCTTCTCAGTTCCAGCAATTGCTTCTTTCTACCTTATGCCCCATATGCCGGCCATATCGATCTGCCTAGTACCTGTAACTTTTATGCTCTCTCATGCCTTCATACTCTAGAATGCCTTTCTTTTCCTCTCTTGGCCAGGCTAACTTCTGTGCAACCATCAAGACTCAGCTTGTTTTGGTTATCCATTGCTGTGGAACGAACCATCCCAACGGATAGTGGCTTACGAAAGTAACAATTTATTATTTCTCAGGATTCTGTGGGTCAACTCAGGCCGTTCTTCTACTACCCATGGTGTTTGTTGAGGTGTTAGGAAGGAAGGTTCAAATGGCCCCACCCACATAGCTGGCGGTTGGTGCTGACCACCAGCTGGAGCTTAGCTGAGACTGTTGGTCAGAAGTGCAATTCTCTTCCATATGGGCTTGTTCACCTGCTGGATTGAGTTTCCTTAAAGCATGGCAGCCAGGTTCCAAGAAGAATGTGTGAGTACTTATCCAGCTGCAACTTGCATTCTTGCTGATGTCCCATTGGCCTAATCTAGTCACAGGCCAAACTCAGACTCATCATGGGAGGGGACCACACAAGAGATGAATACTAGGGGATGTGGTTCAATGAAGCCCACCAAAGTGCCAACATACCACTTAGTTCAAGCCTTCTCTGACCTCCTCAGGCCCCTCCCCTGGGCCTACCCATTGTAGCACTCACCACACTAGACTGAAGCATTCAGTTTAGTTGTTATAATTATTGTATGGGTCACCATCATATTTATGGACTGGAGCTCCTTTGAGGGCAGGGGCTCTATCTGATTCCTCCCATATCCCACTGGTGGCACTGGGCATGTTCGCAGAACAAATGATTGAATGAGAGCAGGTGGCTGTCACCATTCCTATCTGCCAGGTTCAAGCCGTGCCTCTACCTCATTCAGACACTGGAAGTTCAGCAGCTGTGAGATGCTGCATATGCTAAGTTCCTGAGCTCCTTAGAGGCTGGCAGGCATGCGGGAGGCAATCAACACATGTTAGTGCAATGAATCAAGTTCAGCCCCTTCATAGGCATAGCGCTGAGATTTCCACACTATAAATGCACCAACTTCTTTCTTCAGCATACTCTGTGACCGAGCTGAATAGCAATCACACAACTCCACATTTCAAGGATGAAGCAGTTCCAACCGAGCTGTCTAAAAGAGAGATTCTCCCATGCTCTCCTTTCTGATTGAAGACTCTCAAGAAGAACGGTTTCTTTTGTTGAGCCATGTTCCACCCACCTGTGTGGTTGGGGTGGAAACAGAGGCCCAGGGATGGCGGGTAAAGCATATCCATCACTGCCTCCTCCCGATTATGTTGTCTGCTCCCCAGATTCCGGTTCTGAGCAGTGGCTCCCCATACAGGCTCTGTCTCGTGCTATAAACTTCTTCATTGGAGCCACGCTGGAGTGTGGAAATCCATTGTGAATTCAGCTCCGCCCTATTGCAAAATTCTGACATCATAAGATAACACAAGAAGTGAATCATCTCTGTATAAATACTTTGATTAGATCATTTGCTTTCAAGACTGAAAACAGGGAAGAGAAAAAAACTTGGTGTTATTGCCCTCTGGATTGACATCAGGGGATAACATCCCCTGCCCCCCCAACTGAATGCTAACCCCCTCTCAGCTGTGAGAATTTTCTATGTAAGACCACATTTCCCTAGATTCCATACTTTGGAATATTTCATCTTTTGGACCTCAGTTTAAGCAATTCAAAGAAATAAAATTTTGGATAATAAAATTAAATAAAAAACTTTGTTTTTGCTTTATATATTTTTTGACTTTAGAAAGGATTAATGATATTATTTTTCTGTAGGTGAGCCCCTTTGATTCATCAAAAATGCTGAAAAATTAAAAATTTTCTCATAAGGTTCACAAACTGGTTCTGCTGGCCAAATCTAGTCTGCTCTGCTTGTCCTTTTCGGGCAATGCAGTGGTTTGCTTTCCAATTCTGGACTTTGCTAACTTAGATACGGCATGTTCTCCGGCTCCCCCCAGTTTCCACCACCGCCCAGTGTTACACACAGTTATGCGACCTGCAGGACCCCTGTGGACACCTGAGTTTCCAGCCTTGGAGTTCTACCTCTCATGGGGAAACTGAGACCCAGAAGGGAGGGTCTGTTCCTAGCTGGGTGGCTAGGAGCTAGGAGGCCTGGCGAGCAGGTCCCCAGCCTCCTGGTGTGAGGCTCCCCTCCCTTAGGCTTACTTCATCTTCACACCACTTTCCCGGAGCTTTTGCTAAAGTAACAAATGTATGTGCGATCTCAGCATTCGCCACAGGACTGGCAAGCATTCGCTGGGGTGGATGTGGTAACGCTGTCGATAACGGCATGTTCTTGTGACCTTTCTCCTTCCTTTCTGTCCTCAGGGCGAGGCCGACCTCATGTGGCTGCGGCCATCAGGCAGATCTCATGCATAGAAGGAGGAGCGTTTTTTTCTACTTCTGCCCATTGCTACTTCTCCTTTTTCATCAGATGGCTCTGATTGGAAGCTTTGTGCACATAATAGCTACACAATCAGTGCTCTAGATGGTGCCAATGGGCATCTCTTTCTTCTGGAAAAATCCTACTTGTTAGTCAAGGCTCTGCTCAGTGTGACCTCCTGTGTGAAGTCCTCTCCATCCTTCATTTACATATTAGTGATATTGCGACCCACCTGTGTGTGTGTGTGTCTTTACATGATGGTACTATGCCCTACTTAACTTCTGTGCCCTTACTTCCCCTCCTCCACCCCCCTCCTCAATCCGTGTTTGCTGAATTGAATTGAGATGACTGAGGTTTAATGAGAGTTCCAGAGAAAAACCGACAGCCCCCACTTTACTACCAAAATTGGAAAAGACTAGATTTTGATTCTCATCTTTGGAAAGGAAAATATGTCACCACGTAGAAAGGCCAAACAGCCTCTACTGCTCAGGAGAATACCTCCCGGTGTCGGGATGAGAGCTGGACTTATTAGGGAGGGGTTGCCGCTGTGGTGGGGGCAGATGAAAGGCGAGGGGGTGCCTGGCCTGGAGAGCAGCGGGGAAAAGGGGGTAGGGAGGCTCCAGATTGTCCCAGCCCGTGTTCACCTGAGTGTCTGGGCCCTCTGAAATGAAACCCAGCAGTGAGTTTGGCACAAATAAAAGGAAATTATACCCATAGGAAGATTAACAGGCTTCAGGGGGCTCATACAAAAGTGACTCCCTGAGACGATGTGTGAGGGAGTAGCCAGAGAGCCACGTGCACTTGTAGACAGTTTATTTTATTTTATTATTTCATTTTATTTTATTTGACACAGAGAGAGAGAGCACAAGCAGGGGGAGCAGCAGAGGGAGAGGGAGAAGCAAGTTCCCCACTGAGCGAGGAGCCCAATGTGGGGCTTGATCCCAGGACACCAGGATCATGACCTGAACGGAAGGCAAATGTTTAACTGACTGAGCCACCCAGTGCCCCGACTGGTAGACATTTTAGAGCAGTGCCATCCAAGAGATGTGTAATGTGAACCATGTGTGTGATTTTTTTTTTTAAAAGATTTTATTTATTTATCTGGCACAGAGACAGAGAGAGCACAAGCAGGGGGAGCGGCAGGCAGAGGGAGAGGGAGAAGCAGACTCCCCGTTGTGCAGGGAGACCGATGCGGGGCTCGATCCCAGGACCCTGAGATCATGACCTGAGCTGAAGGCAGATGCTTAACCGACTGAGTCACCCAGGTGCCCCCACGTGTGTGATTTAAAATTTTCTAGTTGTCACATTAAAAACCATAAGGAGGTAAATTAATTTGAATTATATATCCAAGTATACCCAACATATTAAATCTAATAAATTTAAAAATATGTTCACTATATCTAAAATACTATCATTTCAATATGTAATTAATATAAAATATATTTATGGACTATTTTATGTGTTTTTTACATGTTTACATCTTAATTCGGGTGCTAAATTTTCATTGAAAATCATCTGTATTTGTTTTGTTCTTTTCTTTTTTTAAAGATTTTATTTATTTATTTGTCAGAGAGAGAGACAGAGCACAAGCAGGGAGAGCAGCAGGCAGAGGGAGAAGCAGGCTTCCCGCTGAGCAGGGAGCCCATGCGGGACTCAATCCCAGGACCCTGGGATCATGACCTGAGCTGAAGGCAGACGCTTAACTGACCGAGTCACCCAGGCATCCCCCAATCTGTATTTGGACTCCATAAAATTTCCAGTAGGAGAAAGTAGATTCACACACCTAAGTTGTTTCAAACACATGTAAAAGTTTCCCACTAACTGAATTAAATATCCGTTTTTAGTTTTTTAATTTTTTGTGGTCCATATCAGTATTCATTCAGTTCTTTCTTTTAGCATTATTATTGAAATATAATTGACATAAAACGTTGAATAAGTTCTAGGTGGACAAGTTTAAAGCGTTGATATGATACACTTACATATTGCAAAATGATTACCACCACAGCCACCGTGTTAGCTAAGCCCTTGACGACATCATGTAATTACCATCTCTTTTTTTGTGGCGAGAACATTTATGATCTACTCTCTGAGCAAATTTCAAGTATTAATACGGTATTATTAACTACAGTAACCATGCTGCGCAGCAGATCCCTAGAACTTATTCATCTTGTAACTGGAAGTTCGTACCTTTTGGTCAACATCTCCCCATTTCCTCCCCCTGAATATCAGTTTTTCTATTTCAGCTTCAATTAATTAAAATCAGATAACATTAAAAACTTAGCTCTTCAGTGGCACGAGCAGCATTTAAAGTGCTCAATAGCCACATGCAGCTAATGGCTACTGGAATGGGACACAGCAAAATTTTAGAGTGATTAGGATCTGCCCCACTGCCCACTGCCTATTCCCCTTGACCTGGCCCTGGGCTGGACAGACAGGTGTCTGTCTGATCTGAGTTCAACGCCCACATTCTGAAGTTTAACAGTTTAGCTATGGTGGTTCTCCAGTGAGCCCAGCCTTCCCTGTCTTAGGCCTGGGTCCCATTGGACCACAATCCTAGGGCAGGAGATGGATGTTTTACCTGCTGTGGCTCATAGCTGGAGACCTCAGAAAGTAGCCTGAAGGCTCACTATGTAACTCATGGCCCAATGGGCCCAAACCTCCTTGGTTTTCCCACATTGCAATTGCATGGGTGGTTTTAGAAGAGACTTTCCCGTTTCAGAGCTCATTGCAGAGATGGAAGGTTGGCAGTAGTCCTAGAGACTTCAAGCTACTCCTTAAAGTGGAAAAAAAAATTTAAAAATCAAATACTGTCAGGAATGTCTATGGCATTTCTGATTCCCAGTAAATGCCTATTGGTAAATAAATCATTATTACTTCTAATATCTAATAATTACTTTCTGAACTGGAGAAAAAAGAAGATGATTTTTGTAGTTAAAGTTGTTTTACATTTCTATATATTATATTTAGGGCAAAAGAAGTACATTGTTACGTAAATTAGTGAGATGCCATAGCTTTTTATCTCTTTCTTCAAATCTCATTTAGAAGTTACTAAGTGTAACTTCTAATGTAATGGGCGCCTGGGTGGCTCATTCATTAAGTGTTGGACTCTTGAACTCAGCTCAGATCCTGATCTCAGGGTCATGAGTTCATGCCCTGGTTTGGGCTCCATGGTGTGGAGCCTACTTGAAAAGAAAAAAAAGGTTACTATTTAGGAAAGAATTAATTTCTTAAGTGTATATGAAAATAGTTGTACATGTGTAGAAATATCTATGTGAATAGATGTATAAATATATATGTGAAGAATTTCTAAAGAATATACTTGTAAAACTCTAGGGTTTGAAATCCTGTGAAAAAATCTTAAAATAAAAATAGTCATAAAATGCATGCTTTTTAACTAGATAAGAGTTTTTATAATCATATATACATTATATATACACACATATTTTATATTTTTATATATATATATACCCTATTAAGATTATATATATATATATATATATATATATATATATATATATATACCCTATTAAGATTACCACAAGGTGGCACTAAAATCTAATGAACATTCCAGTCTCTGGTCTTGTCTCAGAGCAATTGGGGGGTGATTTACAGGATCTGTAGGAAACACTGGACAAAACAAAACAACACAAAACAAAACCCCAAATAAATGAAACTGAAGATTGGAGATAGATTAACATTTCTCTTTTGTCTGAGGGATCATTTCCCTCTCTCACTGGTGTAGGCGTCTGTCACACAGTGAGTCTATATGTTAACAAAGCTAATTTGTAACATGATTTCTTCTCATGGACCAATCCCTGCCCTTGCCCCTCAATGGGAGTACCCCGTGCAGGGAGAGGGGGCGCAGGGAGGAGCCTGTCTGGCACATCACCTAGTTTGGAAAAGTTTATCTTGTGAGCGGGGCAGTCTTCGAAGTAGTCCGTTTCCACAGAGTTTGTCAACGTATCCCGGACATAAAAATGAACAGCATGAAGAGAACTTGCTGCAGAACACGGATTTTTCTCTTTGTTTACTTTGGCATATTTACCAACCGAGTATTTTTAGAAATTATTGCGATATTGAAGTTCAGGCTTGGAACACTCATATCTTATGTCTGAGAGCCAGGAAATGAGTGAATTGAATCCCTCTTCCTGATTCTTTGTATTTCAGTTTTTCAAAAAATACATGGTACAAAGTTTTGTTTGATATTTTTTCTTAATATTTGAAGCTTAAGGACACAGCCAAGATTCTCAAGCTATATTAAGATAAAGGAAAGCCGTGTTTTTAACAATACAGCTATAAAAGGTTTTGACTAAAACAAGAAAAATTTAGATAAAATTTTTCTAATAGGCTAACAAAAAAAAAAAAAAAAAAAGAAGAAGAAGAAGAAGAAGAAGAAAAGAAAAAAGAAATGTTTCCAGGTGGGAACCCTAAACCAATGATCAAAAAAACCCTTCTTTTCTCCCGTGGGATCCCACTGTGGAAAAATTATTTACTTGTTTCTTAGATCTGAAAAACAAAAACAGTGGAGCTTATCCAGTGTGAGGGGAGCCCGTTTGGGTGTTTCAGTATGTTCCCTATAGGACAGGGTTTAGGGATTAGGGCACTACTGTCTTATTTGACTTGTTATATCTGTGGTGCTCACGTAGAGACCCAGACCTAAACATACGAATCATACGTGAAAAGACCACAGCTTAGTTACAGCTGGATGCTTGGTTGGATGGCTGTCAACACAGAGCCTGGAATCTGAGGTAGGAGACCCCAGAAAGTTCTGAGTTCCTGAGCATTTAGGCGAATTCTCCACAGTCATTTACCGGTTCTTTCATGGGGTCAGGCATTGTGCTTCACGATGTTGAGGTAAGACAGAATCCTGGCTCTCTACCAGCTTCCAGTCTTAGAAAGGGAGGCAGAAATATGAGGCCATAACCTCATCATGATGTGTGAGTCTCTCCTTTGCTAAAAAACCAGTAGGCACCCCGCTGCCTCTATGATGGATATGGCCCAAACCGGGTAGTTGGTACTTCAGCCCTCCATGATTGGCCTCAACCTGAGTTTCAACTCTCTCTCTCTCCATCAAGAGTCACCAGCAGCATGCCAGTCACCCTAAGCTAGTCCCTGTTTTTAGAGTTTGTCTTATTCTTTCCCACCTCTCTGCTTTTTTCAAACTCTTCCTTCTTGGAGCCAAGCCCTCCCTCTGTCCCCCGCTTCCCTCTTTTGTCCTGTGAAATCCTTTGCCTGAGGTCCTTCTAGATCCCACTCTGGGATGGATGAATCAAGTCCTGGTGTGTAGGAGAAGATCTAGCACCCCACCAGACACTAATTTGCTGTGTCCTCGCTTGCAAGCTCCCTGTCCGCCCCTCTCTGTCCCCTGCCTCAGGCCTCATCCTCTTCTTGCCCAATGGGGTGGGAGGTTGTGGGATTTTATTGTACTATTTACTTCAGACAGTTAGCAGCCTGACTACCAAGATCCGAATTAATCATGCAAACCAGGGCCAAAGCTGCGTTTTTCTGCCTTGTAACTCCCTCCAAGTGGACATAAAGTCCTGCAACCAGCCCCAACCTTCCTTTTCCACGGTCCCTCCTTCCCCTAATCTTCACCTAGAGATGGGGGGGGATGGTGGTTGGTGTGGAGGGTGGGGAGGAGGAGGGGTGGCGATAGGACTTGGAAGAGCTGGAGGCTACGCCCAGGCCCACCCAGCTCCCAGTCAGCTCTTGGCCTCACGGGTCCAAACCTAGTGCTGTCCCACGAAGAGTCCCCGGGTGGGGGAGTTGGGAGTGGCGGACTAGACGACAGAACGGGCCTCTTCCGAAAGGAAAGAAAAAAACCTTCCTTGGCAACAAACGTGTGTGTGTTTATTTAAAAACAAAACCGCTTAAAGGAGCCGCTCCCTCCCCCACAGGTCCGGCCACCGCTGGGAGTTTGCACGGAAGCGGGACAATTTTGAGTGGGAGGGAGTCGCCAACGCCCCACAAAGTGCTGCCTTCTCTCGGAACCGCTCGCCCGGGCCCCGCAGGCTCCAGGCCGCCAGCTCGGGGCCTTGGCCCGGCGCGCAGAAGACGCGGCCAAAGGCGGGGGTAACACTGGGGCGGCCAGGGCCCCGCAGCGCCAGCGGAGGCGCAGACTCCCCAGTCGCCCGCCTCTCCCAGCCCCGCGGCCTGGGCCGTCAATCACGCTCGGCCGGCCCCGCCCCTGGGCTGCAGCGGGTGGCCAATCAGAGCCAAGCTCCGCAGCGATGAGCTCAGTCGGCTCGCTTCCCATTGGGCGGCTATATTAAGAAAGTGGCCGAACTCTTTAAATAGCGGGCGCTAGGGCCGCAGCCCGCATCTGCCACCGCAGTCTGTATGTAGTCGAGGGCTCTCCCGTACCCTGGGCGAGATCTATAGAAACCGGGGAGGGGACTAGGCCGGCTCTGCTGTTGCAGCCACCGTTTGCGCACAAAGGCGCGGACCCCGGGCCCGGGGCGAGAAGAGCGGCCACCGCCCGGGAGCAGCGCGGAGACGCCCGGCGCGCCCTATGCCCCCGCGCCCCCGCCGCGGCAGCCGGAGCGCACCGAGAGAACGCGCCGCCGCGGGGCCCGGGTGCAGCTAGCGACCCTCGCCCCCGAGCGCGCAGCCCGAGGTGAGCAGTGAGCGGCGAGCGGGACGGCAGCGAGGCGTTCGCGGGCCCCCTCCTGCTGCCCGGGCCCGGCCCGCTCATGGCGGCCATCCGCAAGAAGCTGGTGGTGGTGGGCGACGGCGCGTGCGGCAAGACGTGCCTGCTGATCGTGTTCAGCAAGGACGAGTTCCCCGAGGTGTACGTGCCCACCGTCTTCGAGAACTATGTGGCCGACATCGAGGTGGACGGCAAGCAGGTGGAGCTGGCGCTGTGGGACACGGCGGGCCAGGAGGACTACGACCGCCTGCGGCCGCTCTCCTATCCAGACACCGACGTGATCCTCATGTGCTTCTCAGTGGACAGCCCCGATTCGCTGGAGAACATCCCCGAGAAGTGGGTGCCCGAGGTGAAGCACTTCTGCCCCAACGTGCCCATCATCCTGGTGGCCAACAAGAAAGACCTGCGCAGCGACGAGCACGTCCGCACGGAGCTGGCCCGCATGAAGCAGGAACCCGTGCGCACGGATGACGGCCGCGCCATGGCCGTGCGCATCCAAGCCTACGACTACCTCGAGTGCTCGGCCAAGACCAAGGAGGGCGTGCGCGAGGTCTTCGAGACGGCCACGCGCGCCGCGCTGCAGAAGCGCTACGGCTCCCAGAACGGCTGCATCAACTGCTGCAAGGTGCTATGAGGGCCGCGCCCGCCCTGCCTGCCCCTGCCCGCGCGGCTCCCCCTCTCGGGCCCGACCCCCCACCCCGCACCTCGAGCCCGAAGAAGGGGAGACCCGCGCCCCCCAAGGACCCCACCGGCCCGGCACCTGTGACCCGGCGGCTCTGGCTGTGGCTCTGGCGCCGGGAATCGGCGTGGGCGGCACGGGGCGCCCCCTTGCCAGTGTCTGTGTGCGTCCGGCTGTGTTGCACAGGCCCGGGCGCCTCCTGAGTGCCAAGGGTCCCCCGAGCACCCTTTTCGGAGGAGCCAAGCCTCTTCAGAGTGTGCGGCTGTGCGTTTGTTCCATTCCCCCGCCCCACTTTCACCCACCCCCGCCTCCGGTCCCCGGAGAAGAGCTTGGCGCCGGGGTGCAGCCGCGCCCCATCAGATGTTCGCCCAGAACGCAGCGAGCGCCTGCTATCCCTTGTCTGTACCATAGACCGCGGGAACTGCGGGAGGGAGGGCTGGGGAGGATGGGGTGTTATATAAATATAGATATAATTTTATTTTCGAAGGTGGGATGGTGTTATTTAATGGTGGTGGTGGGTGGAGTGACAGGGCGCCGGAAGAGCCCCGGCCCAGCCTGGGTCGGGCGCCCATCCAAGCATGAACAGGACTTGGCCAGCTTGCCAACCCCTGGGGAAGACATTTGCAACTGCCGTGGGGCTGAGAGGACACAGCTTCCAGACTCTGTCGGAGCCTGCGGGCCAGCCCCAGGCGAACCCCTCACCGGGCCCCGGGCAGGAGGACGGAGAGAGTGCTTTGGGTCGTTTTTTGCCATAAGCGAACTTTGTGCCTGTCATACAAGTGGAAATTGTTCGGTCCAAGAAACTGATGTTATTTGATTTATTTAAAAGCTAAAACTTGTTTTTTTTTTTTTTTTGAAAGAATTCTTTGCACAATTGTTTTATTGTTTGACACTTAATGCTCTGGTCATTTGCATAAGACAGTAGCATTCTGACCACCCTTGTACGCTGTAACCTCATCTACTTCTGATGTTTTTTTTTTAAAAAGATGATGATGACTTTTAAAAAGCAAGAAAAAGAAACCACTAATTTTTGTTTTGTTTTCTTGAAAAAGTGGCAACACTGTTTTGCGATTTTATTTGTGCAGGTATGCGCACTATTTTGATAAAGGGCAGTAACAAGTATTGGGACCTATTTAACTCCCCCCTCCTTTTTTTTTTTTTTTCTCCTTCACAAGGCAGTCTTGAAAGCTATGTGAAATTTTCTCTGCATCTCTGTACAGAGAATGAACCTGCCCCTAGTCTCTCCTTTCTCACCCTCCCTTCCCCACCCAGTGGTACTTCTACTAAATTGTTGTCTTGTTTTTTTATTTTTTAAATAAACTGACAAATGACAAAGTGGTGAGCTTATGATGTTTACATAAAAGTTCTATAAGCTGTGTATACAGTTTTTTATGTAAAATATTAAAAGACTATGATGACATTTATAAAGTGGCTCCTGTGATTTAATAGTGTGTAAAAATTTATCCTCTTGAATTTGGGGCACAGGGAGACTTCTGCTAGGCAAGATACTTCCTTGCCACCACTCCATTTCCCTGATAGTGTTTGTGGTGGATGAGGCTGAAATCCCTGGGGGGATGTGTGGGGTTTGGGTCGCCATGGGAGACCAGTTACTCCTATCCCCGTCCCAGAGGAATATGATTCGGATACCCAGGCACCCAGTTCCCAAACCTTGGACCTCATGTGTATTGTCTGTAGGTCTTTAAAAACACTGTGTCTAAGTTGTGGGACCTTTGCTTCCTACCCCTTGAAACTTGAAAAGTTGTCATCTGTGCATTTTAAATTTAGGTAACTTTTTTTTTTGGTTAATCACAGGTGTGGGGCCGAGCTCTCTGTCTAGGAGGCTGGTTACTGGATTCCCTTCACATCCTCAAAGGGTTCCACAGCACCCTGTAAGATTGTAGATTGTTACTTTTGTGGCCAGAGCTCTGGGGGTACAAGCGGGGGAGAGCCCAAATCATGACCCGATCCTTTGATCATTGAACTTTCATCTGGGTGTGTGTCTATTAGGAAGCTAGAATGCAGTATTCTAAGTTCAGAGGCTGGCCACGTAATGGACAGAACACTGGATGTTTGGGGTGGCTGTTATTTAAAGTTGGGACAGCCACATTTTGAGATTTAATCAGGATGAGCTCCAATTTCAGACACTCAGCTGCAGGGGGTCTCAGAACCAGTGGGGACAGGGGGCAGGGCAGAGTTTTACTTGGAGACCACATTAAAATCCTGTTCCAGGCGTTGGGGCTCAAACCTGCCTGCTCTCTGCAGCTGCTAGGGAAAGTGGCTAATAGTGCCCCCCTCTCCCAACGACCTGAGATGTGTGGGTTTTGTTTTTGGAATCAGCACTTTCTGGCTTTCTGGCACTCAGGGGCAGAGAGCAGAGACGGAGAAGTTTCCTTTTCAAGTCATTCCCTTCAAAGCTTGAGGCTTCAATTCCCTGTCTTTCCCCAGACTCCCAAGGGCTTTCGTTGTGTGAGGCAAACCTGGTTGCTGGTGACTTTTCCCCCACTTCAGCCTGACCAGAGCAGGGCCTCCCACGCCTCCAGGCCCATCAGCCCACAGAGGGGAATCGTCTGGGCTTCTCTCAAGTGCAGAGTGGGAGAGGGTCCACCCAAACTGGCTTCTTCTCTGAGCCACTGCTTCCCCCCCTTCCTTGGCCCCTCGGCCCCACTCAACCTCCATCCCCAGAGCCTACTTTTTCTTCTCCATTTTAAAGACAAAACTTCCCATAGAAAAACAAAATGTTGATTTGCAGGTTTTACAGCAAGCAAATCCTTCTGTACCAGGGAGTGCAGGACTCTGTGGAGAAGAGCTCAGGCTTGGGCTCACTGCCCAGGACTCAGCTTTGTAACCAGCCAAGAGCCTGGAGACCCAGCCCTTTGAAAGGGCCTTTTCTGGGTTTCCTGCCTGCTCAAATCTGCCTGGTACCTAGAGCTGTCTGCGTTTTTTGTTTTTTGTTTTTTTTTTAATATTTTGGGGAGACAACCACCCAGATGACGCATGGCGGCCTGAGTTATGCTTGTTTTAAAATGCATGGCATTTAATAATCCTGCCGGAACACACTCTTCTTGCTGCATTGGGATCCAACTGGAAAATATAAAGACGAATTGCTGTAGGCTGGAAAATCAATTAGGAAAAAGAGGTAAAACATCTGGTGTTACTCTTAGGATATGAAAATTCATTTTGCACATTTAAAATAAATGTGCTGAGTTCATCTAATTGCCTGTTGAGCTGTTTCATAGAGAATAGTGGGGTGTTTCATTGATCCTGGGCATTTCATAGCAAGGGGCATTGGCTCGGGTTCTCATTTAATCTTAATTTTAAATCAATCTGGATTGTATTTCTAAGTTCTTTCTCACATGTGTGTACTTCTTTTTCAGTGTACTTAGAATAGCAGTTTTCAAACTTAAGCATGCATCAGAGTGATATGGAGGGCTGGTTAAAACGCAGATGGCTGGGCCTAGCCCCCAGAGTTTCTGATCCAGGCGGTCTGAGGTGGGGTCCAAAAACTTGAATTTCTAGCAAGGTCTTCAGTGATGCTGATGCTGCTGGCCTAGGGGCCACACTTTGAGAACCACTGGATCAGAATAAGGGAGAGTCCTTGTCCATGCACAGAGGAGGGAAGTCATAGTAGCTGGAATTCCTCAGACTGAGGGGGGTCTCTCCCTGCAGTCCCCACTTCCTTACCCCAGGGGGTACAGCACTTTCTGAGAGCCTCCCTTCTACGATGAACTGCATGTAACCCCTATCTTCTCTACATTCTTGTGCAAAGGGGGGTTTCCCACCCTTCTAGAGATTTATTTCTGCCACTCCTGAATTCAGAATGCAACAGCTCTGGGTAATTCACTCAACATTGGCACCTACTTTGTCAGCGCTGCTAAGATGAGAGATACAAAAGCAAATTGGCCTGGTGGGCCGGGCAATTCCGGGAATGCATTCACTAGTACTTTGAATACAGCATGCTCAAATGGAGGCATTAATCCCAGGGCACCAACAGGAGCCTGGGAAGTTGGGGAGGGCTTCATGGAGGAGGGGGCATCTGAACTGAGTCTTAAAACAGGGCCCAGTGATGTGTAGGTAGGAGATATAGCTTCTTTGTATTACTGTGGGGCTAGGCCTCTGGGAATAAAGCTCTCTTGGGTGAGAGCTACCTTCTACTTTTAGGACCTCTGGCATATATTTCTTCAGTGAAGAAAAATGATGTTACCCAGCCAAGACAAACACAGCTACTCCCCTGCCCTCCCTGTCCACACATAGGCCAGGAGAGAAGTTTGGTGATGATGTTTCATTGTTTTCTCTATGCCTTCCAGGGCTCAGGGTGGATACAAGGGCGAGCTTTGTGGTAACTGGGCTCCTGGGAAACATATAGCCTGGGCTCGAGGAGGCTGGAATACCACAAAGGGACCTTGTACTCCAGCCTGTTGGGGGACAGTCTCTTACCACTTTACTTGGTCCATCTTCTGGCGGAGGGAGAACCTGGGCACGGGCTGCTCCCCCCCCCCAACTCTCAGCAGCCCCTTTTCTGGCCTGAGCGGTACGAGTCTGGAGGACCCAGTTCATTCCTTCCTGCCCATTCTTTTACTCATCAGTATTTCCTGTTGACAAAAAGACTCTGTCTGTGCTTAGCATTATGCCAGGAGCTTGGGACCCAGTAGACAAATAGGCAGGCACCTTCCATCCCCTCCTAGAGCTTTCCATCTAGCAGGATGTCCAAACAAGTAATAACAATGATGATGATGAGAGCTAATATTTATTGGCTCTGCATCAGGTCCTATTCTAAGCCCTTCATCTGCATCATTTTAGTTATCTATTGTTGCATAACAGATTATCTCAAAACTTAGTGGCTCAGAACATTTATTACCTCAGTTTTTGTGAGTCAGGAATCCAGACACAGCTTAGCTGGGTGCCCTGGCTCAGGGTCTCTCCTAAAACTGTAACCAAGGTGTTGGCTGGGGCTGGGTTTATCTCAAGGCTCCCCCGGGGAAGGATCTGTTCTCCGGCCCACTCACTTGGTTGCTGGCAGGATTCAGTTCTCATTGGCTGAGGCCACATTTAGCTCCTTGCCATGTAGGCCTCTCCATAGGGCAATCACAACATGGAAGCTTGCTTTATCAGAGCAAGTGAGAGAGAAGAGCCAGAGGGAGGGAGAGTGTGGGCAAGACAGACATCCAAATCTTCTATAATCTAATATTGGAAGTGACATCCCATTACTTTAGCTGTATTCTATTTATTAGAAGCAAGTAACTGGGTCCAATGCACAGTCAGTGGGAGGGCATTACCCAATGGCATGCACACCAGAAGGTGGGACCACTGGGAGGCATTTTATTTTTTTATTTTTTGGGGGGAGCCATTTTAGAAGCAGTATACCACAATCTCTATGACAACACTCAGGTAGATACTGTTATCCTCACTTCCTGGTGGGATAATTGAGCCTCAAAATGTTAGACAAACATTTTGCTTTGTTAGACAAACAGACCTTGCTTATGGTCTCAGAACTCATACAGATTTGAACCCAGGCTGTCTGGCTCTGGGACGACAGCCTTATGTATATGGTGGGATACTGATTTGAGAAAAATCACCCTGACTGCAGTGTGGAGGATGTATTGGAGCAGGGAAAACCAGAGGCAAGAAGGTCAGTGAAGAAGACTTTTTCCTGGTCCAGGTAGAGATGAGAAGGCCTGAACCAAGACACCAGCATGGGCAGGAGAGGGCAGATTGGAAAGGCATCCAGGAGGTAGAAGGTATGGGAATATGAGTGGGGGGCACCATGCTGACCTCCAGGATTCTGGCTTGGGTGACATTGAGGATGCTGATGCCATTCTTTAAGGCAAGAATAAGCATTTGGAGGCAGGGCACTGGAAGGCACTGGAAGGCCACATTGAATATGGTTTTATATGCACTGAGTATAGGGTACCTTTGGATGAACACCATCTTTCTTGTTCTCATCTTCCTTCTCAGACCACAATCCGTGTGCTTTCTGTACAGTTAGACTAGTGTGTGCTGTTCAGGTCATGAGGAAAAGCTGCAATCTATATGGGTGAGAAAAGTCTCCCCTGAAGGGAGGAGGCATTCATCAATTGGATCAACCTTCCTTGGAAGAAGCAAGTACTGGGAGATAGGTCTTAGAAAGTGGCATTTAGGCAACAGGGAAAGGGAGCTCCTTTGTCTCCCTGAGGAGCTGCTTTAGGTGATTTTAAGGTCTTGCTGGATGGTGATGCTCTGTGGAGAGGGGAGGAGACTTCTGCTTTAAGGGGGTGGCCAGGTTAGGCAGAGACCCCATGAAGGCCATCCAGGTCAGTGGGCTTCAGGAGAAACTATCCAACAGCCGATTGTAAGTTACACCCGGTGGCTTAAAAATTCCCTTCTGTTCTTTTTTTTAAGCTTTTTTTTTTTTTTTGAGAGAGAGGGTGCATGAGTGGGGGGAGGGGCAGAGGGAGGGAGAGAATCTCAAGCAGACTCTGCGCTGAGTGTGGAGCCTGACACGGGGCTCGATCTCATGACTCTGAGATCATGACCTGAGCCAAAACCAAGAGTCGGATGCTCAACCAACTCAGCCACCCAAGCTCCTCAATTTCCCTTCTGTTCTTTTGGAACCTTCAATAAAGTCTCGCTAAATGTTCTAGCCTGGATTTAGCTCTGCCGTGAATAATGTCATCTATGTCTGGGTGGGTGGGAAAGAGAAGCAGCACTTCTGAGGGCTCCCATCATGGTGGTTTCATCTGGAATCAGAACAGGGATCCCCAGGATAAAAACAGTCTGGGATAAGACTCGTGGTCATGATGGTCAACTGTCCTTCTCTACATGAGACTCGTTTCCTCATTGCCAGCCACAAGTCAGGATGCCCATGTGGCGCAGTCTGGCATATAGTTGGATGGGTTTATGGGTCAGCTGAGCAAAGAGAGAGCCGTCAGGGCACAGGCAGCAGTAGGAGTCTTGGAGAAGGGATAAGATGCCCTGGGAAGAGTATGTGGAGGGAGAGGAGACTGGAAGCTGGATCATAAGCTCCATGATGTGCCTAGAGGCCATGTCTGCTGTGTCCCCGCTATGTCCCTAATGCCCAGTCTGGTGCTTGGCACATACTGGGACCTCAATAAACTGTAGGATAAATGAATGAACGAATTAATTAATTAAAGAAAAGACAGATATTTAGGGACGATCAACTTCCTTTTTTTAAAAAAAGATTTATTGGGCTCCTGGGTGGCTCAGTCGTTAAACGTCTGCCTTCGGCTCAGGTCATGATCCCAGAGTCCTGGGATCGAGCCCCACATCGGGCTCCCTGCTCCGCGGGAGGCCTGCTTCTCCCTCTCCCACTCCCCCCTGCTTGTGTTCCCTCTCTCACTGTGTCTCTCTCTGTCAAATAAATAAATAAAATCTTAAAAAAAAAAGATTTATTTATCTATTTTGGAGGGGGGAGAGGGTCAGAGAATCTCAAGCAGACTCCCTGCTGAGCATGGAGCCCAACGTGGGGCTCGATCATCACCCTGAGATCCTGACCTGAGCCGAAATCAAGAGTTGGGTGCTTAACTGACCGAACCACCTCAGTGTGTGCTATTCAGGTCATGCTCCCTAGGGAGCATCAACTTCTAAGAGACCCGAGGAAGTGACAGAGATTGGGAATGGCTGCTGTGGGGAACAAGGGGAAGGATTGTTAAAGAATGGCTGGGCCGCATGGAGGTTCCAGCAGTTGTCAGGTGCCAGGCAAGAAGGAAGCAGGGAAATTGCTCTGTTTTGACATGAGTTACGTGTGATGCAGCAGTGACGAGTAACCAACTATTTTTATCACAGGAGCTGAGTCCAGGGAGGTTAAGAAAGTACTCCTGTAAGGTAGGGCTTTGGGCCCTGATATACCAACTGAGAGAAGGCCTTCTCTGGCCCCCACAGGGTGCTTAGCCCAACAAGCTCCCTGGGGAGGTACTCCCAGGGTCCCTGGGATGAGCAGGCAGGAGCACATTTCCAAGGCTATAGGCCACCCTTCCCAGGATCACCTGGGTGGTTACATGTGCTCAACCGCAGGGACTCTGGGCTGAGCTTCGAGTGCTGGAGGAAGCTGGGTGGTTTTGGATTCTGGGTTGGGAGCTTGGCATGACTGGCCCATGTTTTCCATTTTAGAAATCATGACCTGAAGGTACAATTCTAAGGGCTATGGAACCAGGCCTTGGGGTTTTGTGACTCTAAGACCTCTGTCCCCTGGCTGTCATTGAGAGCTCTTTTCCTTCTCTCTTGAATCCTGAAAAGGGAAGAAACAAATGTTACCAGAAGCAAGTGTCTCATCACTTTGTTAATGATTGATTTCATTTCATTCCAGAACTTGTTTGACCTTTGGATAAACAATTGAAACCTTCTGGAGGCACCTAAAAGGAATGCAGGAATGCATTTGCTATTTAATGGTAGAAAGATTATAAATGGGACTCTGACAGAATAAAAAGTATTATTTATATGAGTGCTAACAAAAAGTCGCTTGTAAAATACACATTCTTCAGCAGTCGCCAAATAAGGGAAAGTGTGATATCTGGTCACATAACTGAGCTGACTGTAAATGGGAGGATCCATCTATCCATTCCCCCCTTCTCTAGGCTGAGCAATCTTGCGGCTACAAATTTCCTCTGAGGACGTCTAGAATTGTAGACCACATGGAGATCCAGACTCCATTGACAAGATAACACCAACATAAATTAGCCAGCCTGCTTTCTCGGAAGGTGTGTTTAGCTGTGCCAGGGGAGGATTGTTCAAAGTTTTTACTTCATGGGTAATGGTAGAACTCACAGACTGTAGAGTTGGTTCCCTGCCAAGTTGGAAAGAACAAATAAAGATGAACTGCAAGGAAGGCATAAACAACTCAAAGGGAAGAGGGGTGCTAATCAGGCTTAGAAAGCAATGAGTTTTCCAGCTGGCTGAGGTGGTCCAGCCTGCTTCTGGGACATGGCAACACACCAGTTAGCCAAGAAAATTCAGAAGGCTCAGCACCGTCATAAGATTGACTATGAGCGATTGAGAGAACGAGTGGGAGGAGGGGCAGAGGGAGAAGCAGACTCCCTGTGGAGCAGGGAGCCGGACGCGGGACTCGATTCCAGGACCCTGGGATCATGACCTGAGCCCAAGGCAGACGTTTAACCAACTGAGCCACCCAGGTGTCCCCATCTGTGCATTTTTGGGCCAATTACTTTTATTCTCTACCACCTCAAGTTTTCTATGTGTAGGATGGAAATAATTTTGAAGATTAAATAAGATCAACCCAAGTACTCGGCACAGAGCCCAGCTCATCCTAAGTCCTCAATAAATCTTGGTTCCGTTCCCTCTAGTGGGTTCATCTTAGCACCTTAAGCACCAAGTAGAAGTCGGATAAATGTCACTGCATAAATGAGTGTATAATAATAACTCTTTTGTTTGTCAAGGACTTTTTTCAACTGTAAGCTCCTTGAAGTATCACATCATACTCATTCTTGCGACCCCAGCATCTCGTGTAGGGTCTGGTACATAGTAGATGCTTGGCTAAGTTGCTGAATAATAGCTTGAGTTCAGAGGGTCCTTGATAAACTGGGGATTCTTGGGATTGCATAGGATGAATCAGCACTCAGGAAGGAAGTACCCACCACTGGGGGCCCAGAGGATGTGGTAGCAGGAACTGAGTCCCCCGAGTGCTGAAGGAGGTCGGGGAAGCAGCAGGCTTTCTTCCTAGGAGCACGGTGTTCATGAGTTCTCAGCAGGGGCTGGATGGACACTATATCAGTCTGTTGACCCATCAACACAGGTTGAAGAGCAGGGTGGCTAGGGCACAGAGCCAGGGAGAGACTGCCCAGCCTCACCTTGCTGACATGGATGGCCACAAATGGAAGGGGACTTGGTAACCTTTACAGGTGAAGCAAATGCCAGGAAAAACGCTGATAACTCCTATGTGATCAAGAAATGTACGCTGGAAAGATCCAGCCATTAGTACTGTGTGTGTGTGCAAGACCCAGGAATTAGCTGCTGCGTTTGTAACCTGAGAAAGCAGGAAAGTCCTTGCCTTTTATGAGCTCAGCAAAACCAACAGACCCCACCGCGGAAAGGGAAAACAAATGAGGAGACTTGATCATCTGACCATAGTGCCTCTGAGAGCAGGAGCCCAGAGCTCTGTCTCTGCAGGAACGTACCAAACGCACCGCAAGTGAGCTGTTAATCGCTTTAAGTCTGGGCAAACTGGTTCTCCTGGCACAAGGTGGGAGCCGAGCTTAATTAGACTGCAGGATTTGACTGGAGGAGAGGTCTTTGTTCGGGGTTGGCTCCAGTTTTTGTTTTTTTGTTTTGTTTTGTTTTGTTTTGACTTTCTTGTTAAATAAGAACACAAAATTGTATTATCGGGGCAGAAGCACGGGGCAGGGGTGTGGTATGGAAATTCTCATTCGGAGGTAAACTCCCCACGTACCAGATTTTTCAGAAAGCCGACCCCGAACTTGAGTTTCTGGTAATGCCTGACCTTGATGGGACCTGGGGCAGTATCCTGGGGAGGGTTGGCTGCTGAATGGGGACTTGGCCAGCTCGCTTTGGCAGGTTTTCTCCAAGCGAAATGGAAATAGATTCAGAATCGATTCAGCTGTGCCAAGTTCCAAGTTCTGAAGAGTCTGGGCCACACTTGGGGGTCTGAGGCCTGATGGCCACCAGGCCTGGGGAGACTGTGCTGTGGCGGGCAGTGGTGGGAGGCGACGTCAGGCGCGGCTCCCTTGGCTTACCTTGTTTAGAAGCAGAAAGTCTGATTTCAGAGCTGGGGCTGGAAACAGCCATCTGGGATGGATCCCCGAGGGGGCTGTGGACGCATCCTCGTCAAACCACAGGAGGATTTGTCAGGCCCCTCCCTTGTGACTAGGCCAAGAGTTAAAATGTCATTTGAGTTCAAGGAGATCTGAATTTGCCTCCTGGCCAGAGTGGCCCAGCCTATCAGATCCTGGTGGTTCAGGAATCTGAGAGCTAGAGGCTCAACTGGTCAGGGCCACCAGGAATGGGGTTCAGGGAAAAATTTTTTGGGCTCCCTCTCAAAGACAGACAGGCTAAGATCTATGGATGGGACTTGATCCAGCTCCCATCGGGGCCCCTGGGCCTGGTAGTTAGTACGGTTCCCTGTATCACTGGCAGCCCTGTGACCTGCCCCTGTGTGTGGTTGGTGGAGGGTGCTAGAGCTCATGAACAGGGTGAGGAGGCAGTTTTGGGGTGAGCACAGGAGGATGGGCTCCGGGCTCAGAGACAAGGGCATCTGAGGGCTCTTCCTCAAGGAACAGCCAGAGCTTCCTCTTTTAAGGAGACCTCCTGCCTCTTCTTATACACGGTCATTGTGCCTTTAAGAGCTAAAGCCCATCTTGATCCAGCTCATCCTCCTAAGCCTGTGCTGCTCAGGGTGCAGATCCGGTGGGAGGAGGAAGGTGTGAAGCATACTCTCTTTCACTTCCTAAAGTGAAGCTCCCGTGCCTTCCCTGTCTCCCCCTTGTCCTTCACCTTACCCTGGCTCCACCAACCTTTCACAGCAAAGCTGGCTGGAAAGCATCAGAACCACACTTGGGAAATCACCCAAAGGCTGCCCAATCCATTCCACACACGTGGGTTGTGCACCTGCATGAGAAAGTGCTGGGTAGGGGGGACAGGAGAGCACCCAGCTAAACTCCCCATCCCCAGGACCTCTCCATGGTGATGCTCCTTTCCACATCTGGGTATTTCACTGAACGGGCTAGGGGGCAGGGCTGCCACAATTAGAATCCTCTAGTATTTGTTTCTGGAGAATAAGCATGGAATTCAAAAGGCAATAGTCTCTCCATTTCTCATGAGTAGTTGCTGCTTCTCTGGGCCTTTGGGGCCTAGCTGGGTGTTGTACTGCAGGCCTTGGAGTAAAGATCACTTCCCATGGGGAGCCTCCTCTCGACCTTTCGAGACTGGGTGGGAGAGCCCTTGTGTGTGTCCTCCAGCACCTCGCCTTGTCCTTATCTCAGCACTTATCCGCTGTATCCAAGAAACCACGCACCAGCCTGTGAGTTCCTGGGGGCTGAGATGGTGCCAGCACGCCGGCCGGGATGCCGGAGGTGTTCAGTGTGCTTCTGGGGAGCAAATCAGCTACCGGTCAAGTCTGCGTGGTGCCTCGAGGACGGAACCAGCAGAAGTTCAAGAGGCAGACTTGGGCTCAAAAGAAGAAAGAATACCATAGCAGTCAGAATAGTCTAAAACGTCATGAGGCAAAGGTCATGAGCTCCCTGCCATTGAACATGTTCATGCCACAGCTAGATGACTCTGGTCCAAAACGTGGGGGATTTCAAGTACCAGATGGGTGGAGCTCTCAAGAAGCAAGACTTGCTGAAGGTGTTCCCAGGGGCTGGGGAAGAATAGGATGAGGGAAGGGGATCTGGAGATAGCTAGGGATGCTCCTTGGAGAGGTCCCCATGAAGGGACAGCCTGACTTTTGTTCCCACACAGTCTTCCAAGCACAGCTCAAATGTCATCTGCCTTTCTTGACTTCCTCAATCTCCCTCTTCTGCTCAAGACACATTGTTCCTGCCTTTCTTACCATCCCTATCCCTCTTTGGTGGAGTCTTTAATGAATTATATGGCTCCCATCTAAAATGTGATCTCTCGGAGTCCAGGGACCCATCTTTTTTTTTTTTTTTTAAAGGTTTTATTTATTTATTCGACAGAGAGAGAGAAAGAGAGATAGCAAGGGAAGGAACACAAGCAGGGGGAGTGGGAGAGGCAGAAGCGGGCTTCCCGCCAAGCAGGGAGCCCGATGTGAGGCTCGATCCCAGGACCCTGGGATCATGACCTGAGCCGAAGGCAGATGCTTAATGACTGAGCCACCCAGGCGCCCCTCCAAGGACCCATCTTATAATTATTTGTACCCCAGGCATCTAGACCTGGGCCTGGCCCAAGCACTGAATAAACTTTCGTTGAGCGACGGACTAAATGAGGACCTTCCATGTGAGACCAAGAGCTGCTGACCCTGTGTGGAGGCAACAATCAGTGCAGGTGACAAACCTTCAAGGAACAATTTTGTATTGAACTGTATGACTTTCAGGGACAGTTGTTTCACGAAGGAGCTACTGCGGAGTGTGCTGGCTGGCAAGACATCTCTGACAGGTTTGGGGAGGACGGAAGCAACATGCTTCTCCCCCTGCTCAAATGTAAGCACCATGAAGGCCCAGCCTTTGATCACCGCTGGGCACCTGGCACCAGGTCGGTGCCCAATAAATACCTGCAGAATGGAAGCATTTTAGTTCCTGGAGTTCGTTTTCTTCGAGCAGATAGAAATGGTGTCGATGATTAACTTGCCCTCCGACTGTGAAGGTGAACTGCAGTGGGAAGGACTGGCACGGACTCAGAAGCCTCCCACAGCCAGAGCCGGCTTCACAGGCACGCAATGCCATGGCCATCTTGAGATTTTCAGTTTTTGCACAGGGAGCCCATGCTTTTTTAATGCTGGGTCCACAAGATATGTAGCTGATTCTGCCCACAGAAGTGGACACTGTCAATCCACAGCAGGGACCAGCAGAAGCAAGAAGAATCTCTGGCTCTGGAAACCCACTCGGCAAACTGACTTGCCTTGTGGCCTCTGGGCTGTTCCTGGGGGCTCCCGGGCAGCCATTCAGGGGCTGTCTCCGTTTCCTGCCTGATCCGAATCCGCAGCTATTTCTCCTGCTTAGCTCTCTCTGACCTGAAGTGACTGCAGGGAGTGGTGGGGCAGCCATAGGAAGAGACCTCACACCTCTCGTCACTGCCAGCATGCTGTCACTGGCCTGGGGAGGGCTCTGTCCCTGCCAGCTGGTCACCCGTGTGGCCGCATACTTTGTAACCAGTGACCTCGCCAGCATGGTTCTCCCATGACCCCCCTCCCACAACCCTTTCAGGGAATTTAGGGCATTTTGCTGGCGTGGCTGGAAGACATTAAGTGGTACCCCTAGAGTGCCCTTTGCTGATGCCGATCACTTTCCAGTTCTTTAGGGCTGAATTCAAGGAACCTTCTAGCTAAGACTGATTTTAGAGAGAACTGGAGCACCTTCTCAGGGTGGGGGTGATTTTTCTCTCCCTCTGGTTCAAGGACTTTGATGTTGGTGGGCTGGGGCCCAAAGCAATGTTCGTTTCTCTTAGGGAGGCCACCAAGTTTTCAGGCCCATCAGGTATTGGGTGGCCGAGTCTCACAGGGACAGCACCTTTCCATCCCAGGGATCTGAACCTGCTGTGTGTCTGACGGCATGAACCAGTCACTGGTGGAGTCACATTTGATCCTGAGAGAAGCCACCTACCTCTCCCCTGGAACACAAGATAAGGAGGTGGTTGGGCTTTGGAAAAGGGACTCCAAAAGCCATATCCGTACTGCCCAGTTTCTGCTGCTGTTTCTTGCTACTCTGAGATGGAGCCCAGGATGGACCCAGCAGGGCTCATGATTTCCTTGAAAGGTGGTTTCCCAGAGTTTCCAGGTTTATTCAGGGTGTCCAGGGACCAGTCATGAGTGAGTCCCTGGCACTGTTCTTCCTGGCTCAGGTAGGTCTCACTACCAAGACAGGTGCATATCAGCCTTTTAAAGGTGGCCCAGAGTAGTTCTTTACCTTTACTACCACTTCTTGGAAAACAAAAAAAAATGTGAAATCAAGTTAAGGAATAGAAAAAAGAAGATTGTGAAGGTAGATTTTTACAACCTCAAAGTTGATGTCATTAGAATTACTATTGTTTTCTGTAAAATAGTGTTGTTTTTAATTTCCATACACTACTGGATGTGGGAGGGAGACCAGAGGTCATTCAACCTGACTCCATCATTTTAAAGATGGAAAACTGAGGTCCATGGGGGCTGGAGGGCTGCCCAAGGTCACACAGCTCATCTGGAACAGAAGTAAGAACTCAGGCTGCTCCTGGCCCTGCTCTCTCTCCAACATAAAGTTCTTCAGATATTTTAGTTATTAACTAAACATTCACAGTTAAAGATTTGAGGAATAACTGGAAGGGCATATGTTTCCAGAACATTGGCAGTAGCTTCAGTAGGTTTTATAGCTGTTTGTTCTTTCCCTTCATTATCCATTCATCACCAACTCTTCACTGAGCAACCGCCTTGTGCCAGGCCCTGTGCTCAGTACCAGGAATACCAAGTAGAATCAGATATGGTTCGCATCCTCAGAGACAACTTGTACTAAGAGTCCGTGTGTGTGTGTGTGTGTGCGCGCGCGCGCGCGTGCTCCTGCCACCAGCTAGAAGCCCCCTCTGTAGTATCCCTTATAAGAGATCACTTTGCCTTAATATCAACACCTCCAGTTAGGAATCCTGCTTTGAGAGCTCTGGTTCTGAGACTTTGGAAGTCAGAGGAGTTAGTAGTCCCAGAGACCCATCAGGTGGAGGTGTCTTTCTCAGCTTTATTTTAAGCCAAAGCAGGAGGCGGATCGCTGGACCTGAGGACACTGTCCAATTGGCTGATGGAGGCATCTATGCAAATGACTAGGCATGAACGTACGTAAAATCACACACACACACACACACACACACCCCGCCATGCAGTGTCAGATGAGAAGATGGAGACCCAGAGCAGTTTAGCCACTTGCCTAACTAGCTAAATTAGTTATTCCAGATAGCTAGTGGATTCTTCCTACTTTTAGTTTATCTGGGAACTGAATAACGGGAAGGGGTTTCCCTTAGAAATGACGGCATCTGCAATGTCCCGGCTTCTAAGATGACAGCTTGGAGAGGCATCAAGGAGGCGTGTAGTTCCTTCGTAGAATCCCGGGAAGTCACGGCTCTTACGGAGGATTTGAAGTGACTGGGTGTCCAATCAGGCTGTCCCCGTGGCCAGTTCCTCCCTCTGACAAAGGCTTGAGACGTCCCAGCTGGGGCTGGCGCGGGTGCTGGGCCAGCCAGCCTGCCTGCCCCCACCTTGTAGCCCAGGGAGTCCCCGGGAGCTTGCAGGGTGGTGGGCTGGGGCAACGATGTGTTCAAAGCCTGCGGCCCCACCACAAGATGTTTTGGTTTAAGCGCCGGATTATTGTTCTCCCTTCAAAGCCCAGCGATAACAGCTGTTCAGGAACGCCCTGCAGGGGCAGGAGGCTTTGGTGCGGCAGGAAGGCCAGGACCCTCCCTCCCCCTCTAAGCAACTCAGCCCATCCACAGACTGAGAACTGAGGGCTTCTTGAGTGGGGGAGACCTCAAGTCAACAGAGTCCCAACTTCCCATGGATGGGTTTTTTCCAGAGTATTCTTTTTTTTTTTAAAGATTTTATTTATTTATTTGACAGAGAGAGAGACACAGCGAGAGAGGGAACACAAGCAGGGGGAGTGGGAGAGGGAGAAGCAGGCTTCCCGCGGAGCAGGGAGCCTGATGCGGGGCTCGATCCCAGGACCCTGGGATCATGACCTGAGCCGAAGGCAGACGCTTAACGACTGAGCCACCCAGGCGCCCCTTCCAGAGCATTCTGCCCCGCTTGCTTTCCTCCAGCTGGAGACTGGGCATACGCTTCTTTACCAAAGCATTTCCAGCTTTGGACAGGGCTCTTGTGGGGGAAAGGCCGGCTTCTGGTAATGGCTGCAGCCCCGTGGAGGTCCGAGTCTGGTGTCTGCCGCGCTGCGGGCCAGTCATCCACAGGTCAGGTCTGGGCCCTTCTTCCCAGACACGGCTGCAAAGCCCTCACCCTTCCCTGCGCAGGGGGCTCCTGAAAGGGTGAGCTGCAGAACTACGGGAAAACTAAAAGCCCAAAACTCTAGTTCGAGACTGACCCCAGCAGAGCTGAGTGGGGCTGATTTCTCCTGCGCCTCAGACGCTTCTCAGCAACATAGAGCACGGAAACCACTGAGTGTTTGGGATTTCCTACCTACTGCTTTGCGGACATATGCTTTCTTCCCCCGGGGGTTCAGTTAGCCCCCCCTAAACCTCAGCCCTGTTCCTCTCTGAGTCCTGAATTCCAGCTGGAGGCAGAGAATTTTCCCAGTATTTTGGAAATAGCTGGAGTACAAACCACCTCAGCTGTGGGCCTCAGTCCCAACGTGGGGACTCAGGCCCCCGGGCTCACTCAGCGCTGTGTTCTGGGCACACGTCCATATGGGGCCGCTGGTCGCAGGAGCCTGTGGGCGGGTGAGCAGTGGGAGGAGACAGATCTGTGGGTGGGGTAGGGTCCCCAGGTCGTGTCATGTCAGGCTCGACCGTTAACCATGGGCCCTCTGGCTTGTGTCTGGATAAGACGCCCAGGCTGAGGCTGGGCTGGGTTGCAGGGCAGCTGGGGGAGCTCTGGGGGCAGAGTGTGACCCCGATGCTCCAGAGGTGACCCTGCAGGACCGTTCCTTAATGAGCTCACCCAGGCACATGGCTCTGCCCTTTCAGCTCTTCGGCGACATTTATATTCAGCAGAGTAATCCTGGCGAAAACGATTTTTTCACTGCCTGCATAACTGGACCAGCAAAACCCCTGGGGGTTATTTGGACAAGAGTATAAATGGTCTCAGGAATGTGACCTGACCTAGTAAGTGCAGGAGAAAATAAAGGAAAGCGTCTTTGAGATCTTTGGGGGATTAAGTGGTGGGCATGACGGAGTGTGTGGGGGACGCTGGAATGGGTCCTGTTTCTTATGCACCAATAGGGGCAACGTCTTAAAGCAGGAAGAACAATAGGGCGCTCGCCTGCTCTGCTGGGGAATCGGGCAGGCCGAGTGCACTTAGGAAAACGCTGTTTACCCTTCCCTTCAACACACGGTAATGACTGAGAATTGATGTTTGTGCTTGGGGGATGTGCTTGGGGTGTGTGTGTGTGAGAGAGAGAGATAGAGAGAGCTGAGCATTACCCATCTAGTACCTGAGAGAATGAGGAGGCTGCCTGCCCCATACATCGGTGGGGAGACCTAGAAAAGCCCCAAATGTCATGCCCCAGAGCCCAGGCACCACATGAGTAATCCTGCTGATGAACAGCCCAGCTGGAATTATCCTGTCAGGCCGGCGATGGCATTGGGCTGGAGCTACACTAAACAATTCAGACTGGGAAACAGACTGCCAAGGATCGTGGTTTCTCCCAGATTCCATAATAGACAGGCAGATGGTCCTGGGGTCAGAGCACTTTGTGTCTGTCCAGGGAGAGGGCTGGGGGTTTTCCTCAAGCAGGGAGGGAGATTCTCTCTGTAGACGTTGAACTAGGGAGTTGCGCTCAGGGAAAGCCATAGATCTGAGCACAGCTCTGTGTAGCCCTGGGTCTGTGTGAAGAGGAAAAGCCCCCCTGAACTCCGCCTCTGCCTAAGACAGAGTGAGGATCCTCCCCCAATCTGGGGACCCTTCTTGAAAGCAACTGCCCTGTCTAGATCCCAGCCACTCTCAGCCCAAGGCCGCCATCACAGGGTCTGTTTGTTGAGGCCAGAGTCAATGACTCCAGGGGGATGGGCCCCGCCGGAGCACTGGGCGTCTGCAGGCCGCCCCCAGGCCCCCGATGGTCAGGGCCCAAGCAGAGCCAACTGAGTCACTGTGCAGCCAGAAAAATTGGTTCCAGGGCTCCCTGATGGCTTTATTTCCCAACTTGTCTCCCCAGCTCCTAGAGCTGAGGCTAGTGCAGAACAGACCCTCTGTGTATTTTTGCTCAATGGATTGATCAAATAATACATAGTAAGTCAACTTCTTTACCTCAGTAAGCAGAGCTCAGACATCAGAGACTTTCTTCGATGACTTCTAAAATTGCACGGTCCTGGAATAACCCTCGGGAGTGAATAATGTCGAGGAGCATTAACTATATCACCACAGAACACTAGTTACAGTGTGACTTTTACATTTCTGCCTCAAATCTGTTTTATTTGCTGGTAAACAAAAATCATTATATAGGAACAATTTTTAAGATTTATTTATTTATTTTAGGGGGGAAGGGCAGAGGGAGAGAGAGAATTCTCAAGCAGACTCCTGGCTGAGTGTGGAGCTCAACATGGGGCTCCATCCTATGACCCTGAGATCATGAGCTGAGCCAAAACCAAGAGTCTGGCACCCAACTGCCGAGCCACCCAGGCCCGCCAGAACAATTCTTATATTTTACTTTATAATTCTTTGTAGAGTTCTGTATGTGCTCTCACGTGAATAGGGCATTCGATATTTGCAATAGTCTTGGGCGATAGGAAGGATGGTGCAGTTTTGTTATTCCCATTTTCCTGCGAAGCATGTTGAGGCTGAATGTATCCCAACCCACACAGATGAGAAGGAACTGACCTGAGATTCCACACCTGATGCTTTTCTACTGCCCTAAACGGCGAAGTCGGGCCATCAGAATGTGTCATTTTCTTTTTGTTCCACCAAATGAGAGGTGGCACTCAATCTGGTCCTCATGGAAATGCTGTTATAAGCCAGATGCAGGCCCCAAACAACCCTGCAATTACCAGGGAGAGGGTATAATTTGGGGAACTCAGCCTGGGTGGGCTTTATTCTGGAAATCTCACTTGTGATTAACTCTACTATTATCAGACAAGATTATGTGTGGGAAACAGAAGCGGTTGGTTCTGACTCCGTCCCTGGCTCAGAGTCAGGCTGCACTCCATGCCCCCTGGATGGGGGGCGCCCTGGATTCGGTGTCTGAGGCCTCTCTCCTTGGGCTCAGTATGAAAGCTGCTGAGTGAAATGCAGGGATGATGGTCCCCATAGTGACCCCTGCACCTGCTGGTCCTGGAGTGACCTCCAGGTCCTGGTGGTGGACACTCCCCCTCCTCCCCGGGTCTTGGGCGGTGCTCCGGCCCCGTGTGGAGCTTGGCCTGAACCTGCCAGTCTGTTTTGATCGCCAGCAGTTAGTTGCTGTTGAAGGATATTCCGAAAGTGCCAGCCCTGATGGACAGAGCGGTGACTCCAAGTGGGGATCTGAGTTGCAGCCTTGATGGATGGCTATTTCACCTCTGATTTTCACCAGAATGTGCTGTCCTTTTCTGTCCCAGTTTCTAACCTATAAAAGGGGTGTTTGAGCCCTGCCATGTGATAGTCTCGTACGGTAGCATGGAGACTGACCTGCAGTGAGCTCCTGCTCTGTGCTCTGTATTTATCTTCTTTATTCTTCAAAAGCACCCTCTGGGTAGATCTTCATGCCCCCATTTTACAGTTGAAGGAATCTATACATGGAAAGAAAACAGAGCAACCCCTGACATTCGGAAGCTGGCCTTCTATTCATAGCTAGCCTGTGTTCTCCTGTTGTTCATAAATACTCTCACAGGTTAGCAGCACACACAAGGGCACCCTGAGCCAGGATAAGATGGAACCAAGCAAGGCCACTTCATTTTGTCTCAGCACAGGGACAAAGTCACTATGCCACCCACAAAATATGACACCCCCTCAAATGAGTGCCTGCAACTTTTTTATGGCTGGATTTTCGTCATAGCCCTCCTCATAGACAGATTTACTGATTTACTTGTAGACTTGTCCCCACTTTCTAACAACATCCAATCCAAAGCAAACTCCCTCCTCTTTAGACCTCCCCCAAACTATCCAACCAAACTCAGATCCCGCAATTGGTCCTTTCTAAATCCCTCTCGCTGAGACACCCCTAGTGTGTGTTCCTCTTTACTGCAGTGAGTGATGAGCCCAGCTATTTAACTATAGGTGTGATCTTGGTGGTCTTCCCAGAGGATGTTGATACTTGGCCAGGGTCCACAGTTGATGAAGGATGAAGCCAGGATTCAAATTGAGGAATCAGGCTTTTCCAAATCCAGAGCCTGTGTTTTACCACGGGGGACCTCCTGTCTGGGAGGGCAGTGAAAACGAGTAATCTCAGCACAGGACAGTGCTCCGAGCTCCCAGGGGAGGCTCCTAGTCCCGCGGAGGCTCAGAGCCCTGGCGTCCACTCACGGTGGCCTTGACTGTGGTATTACACTCTAACCTTCCCATGTGCTCCAAAATCATCCCAGCTAGATGTCTTTCTACTTGCTGACTGTTTGAAAGAGGAAAGAGTGAACTCAGACACCCTAATCTGTCATGTGGCCACACCCGTTGGCCAGGCCAGCAGCGCGAGGATGCCCGTAGCCTGCAGAGTGACTGCTCCACCCGCCCCCATGGCCCGGCCTCTTGGTGCCTGGCACATGGAGCCTTCCATGTGTTCTGTTGGCAAGGACCGCCGAAACCCCTTTCCTACTATTGTTCTTTGTTCTGGTGATGTCTCTACAGCGTTGTCCTTGGACACAGCAGGGCACTGGCTTGAGATTTCAGGACCAGCCATTCTCACAGACTTCTGGAGCCCGGCGGTCCATGAACCCGATGGCTCATGACCCACACAGACTTTGGCATAGCTTCCACCCGAGAGCATCTGGCACCAATACTGGGGTAGCATCCCTGTTGTCACAGCTGCTAAAATAATGACAGTGACTGTGGCCGTCCATTACGAGCACCATTTGTATGTGTGCTGTGCCAGCACATTGTTCATACTTCCGTGGTCTTCATAAAACCCCTCTAAGGTGGGTATCATTATTCCCATTTTACAGATGAAGAAACTGAGGCTCAGAAAGTTTGATACTAGTCTAAGCTGACAGATTGTAAATGGCAGAACCAAGATGTGGATCCAGATCTCTCTCCAAACCACTCTACTTCTTCCCCCTCTCTGGTCTCTGAGTACCTGGCTACACACACCCAAGTACCTGCACAGACCATTCAAGACTATGGTGGATGCTCTCCTGTGCCGAGACTCCCACTCAGGACAGGAGGACTTATCCCCCCAGTTGCGGGGGCTGCTGCGGCTGCTGACCTCTCTGGGAACTGTCATCTACTGAAGACATCTGCCTTGCTCAAGATTATACCCTTTCTAGGGGATGGTCCACATCCAGCCACTGGGGGCAGGTATAAAAGTGTGACACTTGTCCCACCTGGGGACACCTTGGAAGGGCCATCCCAACTTCAGAGCTCCCTCTGGGGGTTTGCGATTGCAGCGCTGCCCACCTTCTCCTTCTGCCCAGTCCTGCTTCCTTCCTTCTCCCATAGATGGTCATCCCAACAGTGCTCCTTAGGAAATTTCCTGCACCTTGTTCTCTGTCACAATCTGCTTCCTGGGGAGTGCAACAAGGATGTTTTGCAAGATTAGCTGGGGCTTGCAGATTTACACACTGGCTTCTGTCAGCAGGTGTAATCTGGAGGAGGGTGGTGTCCCCAGCAGGAAGGACGGGCATTCTTGTGTCCTTGGCATCAGTCAGCATGGGCTGAAGGTGGAGGAGATGGCCCTCTTCAGTGGGCCCTAGGCCCTTACCTAGTTCAAAGAAGTTCTTTGCCACAAAGCTCTGCTGAATAAATGTTTAGCAAGAAAGCCCAGAGTTAATCCTTTCTTTAAAAAAATCCAGATTACAGGGCCTGACAGTCTTTTTTTTTTTTAAATAAATTAAAGATACCCACTTTCATAATTTAACCTCTAAAACACAATAAGTCATTTACAATGCCTTGACTAGGGCAAACAGTGTGGTAACAAACTACTACCTGATTCTACAAATGCATCATCTATTTATCTTTTTTTTTTTTTTTCTAAGATTTATTTATGAGCGAGAACGTGAGCAGAGGGCAGGAGCAGAGGGCGAGGGAGAGAAGAATCTCAAGCAGATTCTGTGCTGAACATGAAGCCCGATGCAGGGCTCGATCCCAGGACCCCGAGATCATGACCTGAGCCAAAGGCAGATGCTCAACTGTCTGAGCCACCCAGGTGCCCCCACCAGCCTCTGTGAAAGATAGGGTTACGGAAACAGAGATAAAGAAAATCCTGTTTGCGTCTTGAGTTTACCATCTAGTAGACGAGGTTGACATCCAACCAGTCATAATAAAAAATATAATGATGATAGTTTCAAGGGTCCTGGTTTAAAATGTTAAATAAAAAAAATAGTAAACAATATATTTCCATACTTAATTCAGTGAAAACTATGAATAGGCAAATAAGAAACTTCGTCATCCAGGGCGATTCCAAAGAGGAGGATGATTTAGGGATCTGCTCATCTTTCTCACCAGCTGTGGGCAGACCTCACTCAGCTGAACCTCCAGGGGCTGGGGCTGCCCAGGACCTTTATGGAAAAGCTTCTTGAGCATAATTTGCATATAATTTGTGGCCTCCTGCCAACGTCTTAAAGGTATGGCACTAAAATATTGGTTGATTGTCTCTCTTTCCTACTCAAAAATCTGTAACACCGCCCCCCCCCCCATCCTCTTGCCTCCTGGATAAAGTTCAACCCCTCTTCTTCCATTATGCCCTAGAAAACTTCCTTTGTGGTTGTAGAGAGCAAAGTGGAGCCTCTCATGTCAAGCAGGAGCCCGTGTCGAGCACTGACGCAAGCAGTTAAGGTACCACGGCTAGGAGATATCCCCGGGACCCACGTCAGCTGACCCCTCCAGAACTGATAAGGAGCAGAGACCCAAAACTGATGAAATCCCTTTAAAAAGGGAAGGATTTGGGCAGCATACTGTCAGACTCTTCAGACCTGACCCCTCTATGTCTGACCACTTAAAAAGGCAACTGTTGCGGAAGGCTCTGCCCGACTGATCTCCAAAGAGAAGCGAGAGCCTTCCTTGCTTGAACATAAGCAGCAGGAAGTGCCGAGAGCGGAGCCGGGCCCGACTGAGGCCTTATCTCAACTGCACGCCCACAGACCGCCTTCGTGTTTGGTCCTTCACTTCCTGCACCCTTCTCTTATCTTGTTTGTTGTGGCTTGTCTTCTGTCCTGCTCTGTGTGCTCTAATAAGCCAAGTTTAATCACATGGTGACTTGTCATTAAGTTTGGAATCCCAAAGCTGCTTTATCATCATGACTTAACTTTGCTTTATGATTGAATAAGGCTGACACTGTGGAAAGACACAACTTGTGTGTGCGCCTTCTTAGTGTGCTCATGACAGTGGTTCGGTCACTGGACCCCAAACTCGGGGAAGCTTTTTGATCGGTCTGGTCTCCTTGCCGTTGTTCATGCTCACCCCCTTTCTTGGAACGCCTTCCACACTTACCTTGACTAGCCTACCTAGTGCCCATCTCACAGGCCAGCCACCATTTGACCTCCTTTCTAAAGTCTTCTCTGGACGCTCTAACTTGAAGTGACCTCTAACCTCTGAGAGGTCTTGTATTGTCCTTTGTAGGACAATAAAGTCCTATGACCCTGTGGTGGCCCTTCATTGTGGCCTTGACCTGTCATTGTAATGTCTTCTGGCACTCAGTGCTCTGTAAGTCTATAAGGTCGCTAACAAGACCATGACCTAGCACGGAAGGGTCAGGCTTGGGGTCCCAAGAAGTGTCCTGCAGGACCCTTTGGGAGCAGCATTGCTTGTCCTCTGGGACATGATTTATAGGCCCAGGCTAGAAACGAGAAGCTGCTCCCTTTATCTCTCTTTGAAGATTTGGTACATTTGGTGTTCCAAATACTGAACAGAACCAAGGCAGCTACTTTGGGGGCGGGGGGAAGTAGTATTTTTCACTAGAATAAATTAATCCAACTTCCTTTTCTTTTTAAGAAAAACCATAAATCAAAAAGGAAAAAAAAAAACCCTACATGACCCTGTCTTGGTTCTCTGGGAACAGTGTAATCTGGCCTCAATCCCAAAAAGGGGGAGAAATGTTTTTCAAAATGCTAATGGACCTACACATTTGAGTTCTGTTCAGTTCAGTTTTTTAGCAAAATGAATTGTGATCCATGTGTACACTTGTGTGTGTCTGTGTGCAGGGGTGTGTGTGTAAGGGTGCATGCCTCTGTGTACCCCGAGTCCTGATGTGTATGTGTCCAAATGTCTGATCGTGCTGCTCTTGACCTTGTCATACGTTGGAAACGACCCGGATTGGTGCAGCCGGAGCTCTGAGCAGCCTCTGGAAGCCAGGAGGGGGTCTCACCAGAATCCGACCCAGTGGACACCCTGATCTCGGACTTTCAGCCTGAGGACTGTGAGAACAAGTACCTGCTGTTTGAGCCGCCCGGTCTGCGTGGCAGCTGGAAATGACAGGGCACGGCCTTCTGACCTGAGTTCTGGGAAAGGGAGCCTGGGCTATGAGTTCCAGCCGTGGGGAGGCAGCAGCACGGCGGGAAGGCGGCTACGCAGCAGATGGGGTGGCTGGTGGGATCAGAAGGCACCCAGACTCTCGTCTGGGTCTGCCAGCCTGCCCCCCTCCTCCTGCCTGGGCTGGCCGAGACAGGTAACTTCCTCAGACAACCTGCTTTGGAGGAAGCAGTGATTTCGGGTCCAGACGTGCACTTTAGCTCCCACTGTGTAATTAAAGGATGAACAATGATGCGCAGCTGGGTCCGTGGCAGGCCTGGCACTCAGCTCTCTGTCTGTGGCAAGGCTTGGCCTGTGTCTGGCCACGTAGCAGCTCAGCGGATCTCGAGTTCCTTCCTTCCCCTTAGGAGGGGATGCGTGTTCTCAGTCTTACTCCTAGGGAAGCTGGGTTGTGGGGAGAAATGAGCTGGGTCTCCTGGGTATGTGTCAGACCTGCCTCAGGGCCTTTGTCTGGGAGCCTTCCCCATATTCTCCAGTCACCCCAGCCCATGGCTCATGTACAGCTGAATTTCCGGCTGATGAGTCCACCCAGGCTGAAGGGCCCGGCACCGGGGTTTGAGTTGGTCTCCAACGAAGGGTCATGGAAAGAAGCTGTTTGGACACGGCCACCAATAAGGAGCCTGGGCGTCACTGAGCCTGGGGGAGCCCCACAGCCTGGAGGGGAAGCCACTGCCGGGATTTCTGACCTGAGCGAGTACGGAGAGCCATCCCCTCCTGGCCGCTGGAAACCCCTGTGCTCTGCAGAACTGATCTCCACCTCCTGTTTGTCTGTCTGCCTCCCGAAGGCACTTTTCTGTGGCTTTGCGAGTGTGAGCAGCATGTTTCAAGCTGCCTTTGAGCAGCTGAATGGGCGGTGGGGAGGAGGACTGAGAAGAGGGACAGGAGGGTAATGCAGGAAGATTCTAGAAGCCTAGATGGTGACATTTGAGAAGGATCTGGCCCAAGAATGGGGCTGTGGACACCTGGGCAGCCCGTTTTATGCTTCTGAGGTGGCGGTTTGGATGCCCCATTTTTGGGTACCTTTTGGGAAATGGAGGACACTCAGTCATTAGGCATGGGCCTGCAGCTGCAGACGGGGGCTTCTGTGCTGTCTCTCTGCTCGGCCTTGTAGCCCATCGGCCTTCCTCACAAATACCCATTTCCTGTTCTGTTTGGCTCCTGTCAGGGGGCACACCCAGAGGGACCCATCGGCCCCGCAGAATGCTTCCAGCTTAATCAGATCTGAGAGTCTGCTCCTCCAAGCTGCCCAGGTGTTGACAGAGTTAGCCGCACTGGAAAATGCTTGGTGCGGGGGGCACCCGGCTGGCTGGGCTGGGAGAGCATGCTCTTGATCTCAGGGTCGTCAGTCTGAGCCCCACGTTAGGGGTAGAGTTTGCTTAAAAAAAAAAAAGAAAAATAGAATGCATGGAGCAACTTTTGATGTCAGGTGGGGGGCCCCAGCAGGCCTCTCCGGACTGCCTCCCACCCTGTGTTTTGTGCAGCTAGGGAGACCAAAGCTGCCAGAGACCAAGCGTTCTGCCCAGGGTCACGCATCAGGGTAGGAGCTCCCTGGCCCTGGGATTCCTGGGCCGGACGTAGGGCTTGTCGCTGCTGAGGAGGGATGTTTTGCTAGGATGGGCCTGTCTCCAGGCCTGCAGCCCACCTCTGGGGGGTGGGTTTGGCCCAGCTATCTGGGCCTGTGGTGGGGCCCGAGAACCATTGATTCCGCCTTCACAACAGCACCTTAGAGCCCGTCTGTTTGCTCCAGGCCCATGGAGCGGCAAGGATTCTGAGTGTGAGTTGTGGGTCCCCTGTGACCTGGGGGCTCAGGCAGCCTGCAGAATACTTCTGAAATCCGAAAGGGGCAGCAAAATCGGGAGTGGAGCCTGGGGCACCACGGGGCAACGGGGCCCTGTTCTGTCTCCGTGGGACTGGCAGCCTGCCTCTTCTTGCCCACTGCACCCCGAGTTTCCCATTGGCTTGGTTTAGGGGTTGAGTGGATGCCTGAGGGCCTGACACTGGGCTGCGGGACTGTGTTCTCTTTCTGTCTCTTTCTTTGTCTCTCTCTCTCATCATTGTAAGACTTCCAGGCAACGGTTTGAACACACCTTTTTATTGCTTCTCTGAGGACAAAATTTGTAGGCCAAGGGGAAACCCAATTACTGTGCCTTTTTGTCTTTTTTGAATTACTCCCTAATCTATCTATTAAAAAACAACCTCAAGCAGGATCCTAAATAAATGGGCTTTAAGCAAGGGAATTATCGATGTGATTCATTCTCCCTCGGGGCAGATATGCAATTTATCTTTCAGCAAAGCACACAGTGACTTAACATATCGAGCCTCAGAACAATGGCCATCAGTCCCGTCTGTCCCCAGGAGAAGGAAGCGGCATTCTGAGTCAGTGCTGGGGCCCTGACCCCATTAGGGTCTTCTCTGGGGGCGCTCCCATAATGGTGACATCTTAACTAGAATGGGCTGGTAAGGGGGCACACAGCGCAGCCAGGGGCTGAGCGGAGCTGGGCGAGGGGTGACCCCCTCCTTCTCATGGAGATGGCAGGAGAGGAGGATCTGCTCCTCAGGAGCCTGTGCTGATTGGCTCAACCTCTCCCTTCTTCTTCACTTGCTCCCTCCTACCCAGTCTCCTTCCAGATTGCTGCAAGGAGGACCCCCACCCCCTGCTCTGTGCCCTAGGGTGCTTCACTCCCTGAGTTTGCTGTGTCCTCGGTGCAGTTGAGGGGGCTGCTCTGGAGGGATGGGGGGCAGGGGCAGGGGCGGGGGTGGGGTCCAGGGGTAGTATTCTAGGGGTCGGCAGGACATCTTGGCCCCGCTGCAGCCGCTGCCCTGCTCCACAACCCCTGGATCACGGGCTGGAACAGGGCAGGGGACGTGGGATTGACCCCCTTCTTCTTGTCTGTTTCCAGAGATGGCTGTGATTTGCTCTTCCTCAGCCTGACCTGGGAGAAGGCTGATTCCCGCTCTGGCCTTGTGTGCATGCTCGTAGCCCCAGCCCCTGAGCCCGGCCGGGCCTGGTCAGGTGTGTCAGACCCTGTGCGCTTCCCTCGCTGGCCCGGGGCGTCACTCACAGCACCCCGCTCTGCCCGGCGCGGCCCTGCGTTCCCGAGGCCCCGTGGCGCGGCGCTGGTGTTACCAGCTGAATTATGAGTAAGCTTTCCCGGAATCATAGAAACTCTTGGAAACAGAACGCCTTGGCAATTTAAAGCATTCTCAGAACCGAAGAATTAGAGATAAATAGAACCTCAAGTTCGGAAAAGATTTTTGAAGTACTCGACCTTCTTTCCAGCACGGCGGCCTTGTCTGCCCGCCTTTGCCTCCTGCTATCTCCTCAAAAGGAAGCTTGTCCTTGTGGTAGATGTTCCCGGTGCTTCTCCTTTCCTCCCTGGATCCGTGGGTGGCCCCACTTCGCAGTCCCTTGGCAGTTAGGAAGGGCAGAGTGGCATTTCTGGCCCGTGGAATATGAGCAAAAGCAGTGTGTGTTGGATTCTGCTGCAGGCGGTGAAAACCCCAGCCTCGCTCGCTCGCTCGCTCTCTCTTCCGTCTCAGCATTGATGCGGCAGGTTGTGCGGAGCTGACAGAGCCGCAGATCAGAGCCGCCGGGGTCACCCAGACTGTGCACGGAGGACAGGGCCCTGGAGAGGCCCCAGCTACGGCAGCCTTCGCATGAGCGCGAAACAAACTTGATGAGATTTGGGGGCCAAGTGCTACCATCGTATAATGTAGCCTGTCCTGGCTGTGATGTTGTGATTTCTAATAAGAAATACATATATTTGGTTTTTGTCCATTTCTGACAGAGATCCTAAGTTCCTTGGAATTTCCCAAGTGATGTGAGCCCTAAAGATGTCTTTTGCTATGTTGATGAGGTGACTTTTGGACCACACCTAGGGTTGGGGGCTGGTTGCCAGGGGAGCCAACCTGACTACAGGACTGGGACTTTCAGTCCTACTCCCCGACCTTCTGGGTGGAGGGAGGGGCTTCAGATTGAGGTCAGTCACTGATGGCCAATGATTGAATCAATCGTGCCTATGTAATGAAGCCGCCAAAAATCCCTGAAAGAATGGGGTTCAGAGAGCTTCTGGGGTGGTGACCATGGAGGTTCAGGGAGAGCGGTGCTCTTGGACACCATGGGGCCTCTGTGTCCCTTGCCCACCCCTTGCCCTATGCATCTTTTCCATCTGGCTCTTCCCCCAGTTATATCCTTTTGTAATAAACCGGTGATCTAGTAAGTAAGATGATTCTCTGAGTTCTGTGAGTCACTCTACCAAATTAATTGAACCCAGAGAGGGGGTCACTAAAACCTCCCATCTATAGCTGGTCAGTCAGAAGCACAGGTGACAGCTTGGGTTGCAGCTGGTGTCCAAGTGGGGCGGGGTTGTCTGGTAGGACTGAGCCCTACAAGTGGATCCGATGCTATTTTT
>NW_022589746.1:0-39749 GCF_004348235.1 Phoca vitulina
TATCCAACACAGACACCCGCTCTGGCCCCAAGACAGACAGACGCGGAAGCTGACCTGGATGCGGACAGGGACAGAGCCACAGGTGCACACCACAGAAACAGACACACACCACACACACACACACACACACACACACACACACAGACACACACACAAACAGGAGGAGACTGTGTTGGCTAGGTAGCCAGCCCTCGTGAGGCTGGTCGTCCTTGGGCGGGCTTTTGGCGTGGAGGGGTCCCTGGGGGCTTAGGACGTGCACCCAGGGTGTGTTGAATCCGGTTGTTCTCCTCTTTCTGCCTTTTACCCGTCGGCGGGGACGGGTGTGGATGTATTTTTGCACATTTCTCAAGTCATTTTTTCCTTAGTCTCCTTTTTTTTCTCTCTTTGTTTTCTGCATTCGTTTATAGTCTTTGTTATGGGTGTTTGTTCTAAATTAAATTTGTGATTATCTTGAGTCCGTGTTTTTGGCTTAATGTACAGTTTTTATTTGATCATATCATGTATTGAATTTCTTACTTTGTTACTCTCCTGGTTTCACTTCTTATTAAGTAGCAATAATCTCCTGTGTTTTGAAATTATCAATTAATTATGGAAAAATTAAATTTTTTTTTTGGATTTTTTCGTTTTTTATTTTAGGACCCACCTGGTCTCAATCTTGGTTTACGAAGTTCATGTAGGGATTTATTTTCTAACAGAACATCATGATTTTTTTTCATTTGATCCATGTGAAATTATTTGACTTATTTTTTGGGTATTGTAGAATGTTTATTAAGTTCCTTTTCTTGGGTTTGAGAATGTTGAGCTGTCATGTTATTTATCATTGTTTTTTTTCACTGTAATAGTCTTCTGTCCTCTGTTACAAAATTTATACATCCTTCAGAAAGGCTATCTCACTATTTCCAGCTTATTTTTTTAATTCTTCATTTAAATTCTTTTCAGTTAACATATACTGTATTATTAGTTTTAAGGGTATAATTTAGTGATTTATCATTTGCATATAATACCAGTTACTCATTACATCACACCCTGCTTAATGCCAATCACCCAGTTACCCCTCCCCTCACTCACCTTCTCTCCTGCAACCCTCAGGTTGTTTCCTAGAGTTCAGTGTCTCTTATGGTCTACCTCCTTCCCTATTTTTTCCCTTCCCCTATGTTCATCTGTTGTTTTTCTTAAATTCCACATATGAGTGAAATCATGTGGCATTCTGCTTTCTCTGTGTTTTCACTTTAAAATCACTGAAATTGTATATGCTGATTTCAAGAGTCTGGTGGCCTAAGCTTTGGTTAATTACCTAGAAATTTGATACCAAGAACTTCAGAGAAGTGCAACATAGAGACTGCAGGAAAAATTGAGGCTAAGATTCTCAGCGTGCAGCCACCATAGTCTTGAGGTCCTTGTAGTTACTATTTTCTTTATTTAGAACAGCTACTCATTTCACTGTGTGCTCCTTGAAGCTATTTACTTTCATGAATTTGTAAAACATACTTCCTGTGTTTATTTTCCTTCCTGGTTCATATCACCCCTGGATATTATGTATATTACACTTACTTTTTCCCCGGCTCCCTCACCAATGATTCGGTTGCATGCAATGTGACCACTGCCTGCTTCACCCGTATTATACTTCAGTGTCTGGAATAGTCCAGACCGTAAGGCCTCAGTGAATGTTAATGGGTGTGTGAACATTGAGTGTACAGTGGGCACAGCTGTGTGTCATTGAGCATTGTCCCAGATCAAGAATGAAGCAGTTAGAAAAACAGTTTGCCAAAGGTCATAGTCTCTTGTTCTGGAAATGTCTCATTGTCATCACAAAGTTACAAAATCAGAGAAAGCAACTGCTTTGATTCGGGGATAGTCCTGAACATAATAAACTGCCACCTCCCAGGGCTGAGGTCAGAAGGGTGGGTGTGCAATTCCAAGTGCCCAAGAGGCATTTCCCATCTTCCCAGTATCTTCTCCCATGTCTCAAAGAAACCTAATGCTCTGGACATTTTGAACAATACCCTCAGCCCTGGAGCCAGGGACTGAAATGTCAACATTTCCAGCCCCCAAATACCTTATTCTATACTTTAGAACTTGGAAGACCCTCTCTTCCACATTTAGCCTATCCACATTCCCCCATTCCTCAGTTCCTGCAACTTTGTAGTTTCCTAGTCTTCATTTAGCAAATGAGTAGCTACTAAGTGTCTAGTGCTAAGGATCATCCAGCTACCACAATTCACTCAAAGTATGCACGACAAATCTATGACCCTCCTTGAGTAGACAGGGGTACGTCCTGCATAGCTTCACTGCAAATGTTCTAAACCTTCTTCCTATCCAGCCTTCGGGTTGAACCCCAAAAAGCCAGACCCTCATTGTGCTACCTACTTATCATCCTCACATCTGTCCACAAAATCACACAGATTCCCCCAGCCTAAGAGATAAAACCCAAATCCTGATGCCATCCGTATGGTCCTTTGCCTCAGGGTCTCAAACTCCAGACTTGTCTTGGATGGTTCCCCCATCAGCCCCATTGTCTTGTACTGCCTATTTTCCAATGACCAGAAGGAGTTGTTTTTCATATTTGGTCCAGTTTTCTGTGTTTATGGTAAGGACAAGCTTCACACTAGTTACTCCTTCATACAAGGTTCTAGACTGACCTTTTTGTATATCTGTTTTCTCTGCTGAACTGTGAGCTCCCAGAAAACAGCCAGATTGTGTTGGGCCCTGGCACTCAGCACCAGACTGACTGTTGTATCCCTTATGGAATCTTTGTTGTGGTTTATTTCTAAAGACATCCATCATCAATTCCTTCCCCCCTTATATGCATAAGACACCCCCTCCCCCTTCAAGAGGTAGGGTCTTTCCCTCCACCCTCCTAAATCTGGTCTGGCTTGTGACTGCTTTGAGGCTTGAGCCAGTTCTGGGCCTGTCTTTTAAGAGAACTGGAAGCTTCTGATTTCTCTCTCAGAACTCTTGCTCAGCAGCACCTGCCAGTGTGTGATGGAGCCATCTAGGATGCGCAGTCCAGCTGAACGTTTAGATGACAGGTGCTTCAGCAATGGCAGCAGCAGGAGAAACTCTGAGCAAGAGCTACCCCGCTGAGTCAAGGCAACACACAGAACTATGAGAGATAATAATAAGTTATTTTAAGCCACTAAGTTGTTTTTTTTTTTTTAAGATTTTATTTATTTATTTGACAGAGAGAGATAACGAGAGCAGGAATACAAGCAGGGGGAGTGGGAGAGGGAGAAGCAGGCTTTCTGCGGAGCGGGGAGCCCGACGCGGGGCTCAATCCCAGGACCCTGGGACCATTAACTGAACCGAAGGCAGATGCTTAACAACTGAGCCACCCAGGCACCCCTTAAACTACAAAGTTTTGAGACTGTTTGTTTCATGACAATAATATACCAGACTGATTCTCTAATAATTTCTTTAAAGTAACTGTAACCTCAAAATAGATTGTCAGTCCCTTAAGGGCCCCAGCGATGTTTATCATGGTTGGTTCCTTGTGTTAGGTACAGTAACTGGCATATTTATTCCATCAGACATGCTTATTGAGCAGCTACTATTGTTAGAGTAGGCAGTTAATTAGGTTCTAACGGGATGCCTGGAGGCCAGTAAAGAGGAAGTCAGGGCAGCGTTCCGGGAAGTCAGAGGCCTGTCCTGGCAGTACTCCCAAACAAAGACACAAGAAGCTGGATCAAACCAGATAGGCCCAAGATGCCAGGTGCCGTAACAGAAAATCCCTGACCAAATAAGGAAGAAAAAGCACAAAACCCTGCTTCCAAGAAATCTAGTCCCCAAGTAATGAAGATTTCACCCTTTGTAAGGACTGCCAGTAAAAGATAGAAACCCAAACCCTGGGGCATGCAGCTCGCTGTATCTTGAGCTCCTGCTCTCACATCTTGAGAGTGTACTTTCACTTTAATAAACTTTCCTGCTTGTACGGCTCATCTGCTGTGTTATGTCTCTCCTGGAATTCTTTCTTGTGAAGAGACCAAGAGCCTTCAGTGACACTTTTGGGATGGACTGGATTGAGGCTTCAAAGCCCAAGGTCTCCCAAGTTCATCCAGCAGCACTCTGTGTCAGGCCTGTGCTAGGTCCTAGAGTTTCGACTATGCACGTGAAAGTCCCTGATGAGGGCACAGACATTCACCCAAAAAGGAAACCACAAACAAGAACATTTCAAGTCACAGTAAGTGTTGTTCATTCACTATTTGTTGAGCCTCTACTACGTGCCCAGCACTGGGCTGTAGGCAGGGCAGTGACTAAGACAGACAAAACCCCTGCTGCTCCTGTGGACCTGGCATCGTGGAGGGGAGACAGACAATAAACGTAGCCTGGCGTGTTAGAAGGGATGAGTCCTATGGAGAGGAAAGAAGGTCTCAGGGAAAACCCTATGCCCCAGACCCCTGAAATTATTTGTTAGCTGATCTTAAACCTGCTGACCCTGCTTTGCATGTTCCTTCTGTTAAAAAAACAAAAACAGAATTTGGGACGCCTTGGGTGGCTTAGTCTGTTAAGCGTCTGCCTTCAGCTCAGGTCATGATCCCAGGGTCCTGGGATTCAGTTTGGCATGGGGGGCGAAAATCCTTGCTCAGTGGGGAGCCTGCTTCTCCCTCTGCCTGCCACTCCCCCTGCTCGTGCTCTCTCTTTTTCTCTCTCTGTCTGACAAATGAATAAATAAAGTCTAAAAAAAAAAAAAAAACCTTAAACCCCACAAAATTAAATTGAATAAATTTTAAAGATTTTATTGGTTTTAGTCCATAATTCATGAAGCCAGTTAGAATCTTATCTAGCAGAAAGGAGTTCCAAGGAGCTGTATAAAATGAAAGACTTTTATAGGCAGAAGGGAACAGGAATAAGGAAGTTATACTAGCAAAAGGAGATTGGTGTAGCAAGGTCACTTTCCCCTTAGTTGAGATCTATCAGGCAGATTACTTCACTAGTGCTGACCTGGTGATTCCTGAATGACTGGTTAAGATTCCATTTCTGGGAGAGCCAAAACTGTTATTAAGTCTCTGGTGACATGGGGCCTAGGACCATTTTGTGACTCCGTTTTTGGACCTGTTATCTTGTTTTTAACACTTCGTTCAGAGACCACAGTAAAGACTCCTATCTATACTTCCTTCCTCTCTCTTTGCCTCTATACTGGTGCTTTCTTGTGTGGCTTCCCTCATGGCATGCCCTCTCCTCTCGGGTACTGTAAGAAACTATATTTTCAGTGTTGGTCATCTCCTGATCTGTTGGCCTTACTGTAACTGAAATTTCCTATTAATATACTATATTTTAAAACAGCCCCGAATGATAAGACACTTTATAGGCACTTTGAAGAGTGAACAAATAAGAATAGATGAAACTGCACTTTCTTACAATTGTTAAAAATAAACAACAGGGGCGCCTGGGTGGCTCAGATGGTTAAGCGTCATGATCCCGGGGTCATGGGATCGAGTCCCACAGCAGGCTCTCTGCTCCTTGGGCAGCCTGCTTCTCCCTTTGCCTCTCTCTCTCTCTCTCTCTCATGAATAAATAAATAAAATCTTAAAAAAAAAAATAACAGGCCAAACCCCGTAAGACTTACACTATAAGACTTAACCCCAACTCAGTTTCAACCTTTCCCAGGAGTTAAACTAGGCTGGAATTTCCTGGTCAGTACTAGAGAGGTAATCTGCATGATAAGACCCCCAGCTCTTCCTCCTGAGGGAAGGTGACCTTGCCTCAAACAATTGTTTCTTTTGCCAAGAACCTCCTTGTTCTGCCTATAAAATCCTTCCATTTTGTATAGCTCCTTGGAGTTTCCTTTGCGGGGCTCCATGTGGGTTCCATCCCAGGACGCTTAACCCACTGAGCCACCCAGGTGCCCTTGATTTTCTTCTTTTTTTAACAAAACTTTTAACCAGTCAGCTTAGTGGGAACTCATAGGTCTAAATTCATTCTTTCTAACAATCAAGTGTTAACCTTAAAAATTAAACTGTCAATTATTTTACTAGTAAAAATGGGTTTATTTGAAATAGCAGACAATTGCAATATGGAACAAGCAGGTTATGGCAAAGTCATAGACAAGTTCCCAGAAGAAAGGAGATAATGCTCTTTTATAGGGGAAGAAGGGGCTGTTGGGAGGGCTGTTATAAATAAAAAGTTCAATGGAGTAAATTGGGAATTTGAAGTATAGTGGCCTTTCATTGGCTGGGTTGTAATCTCTCATTGGTTAGGTTCCTGGTTGGCAAGATGTGGGGGGGGGGGGGAGGAAACTTTTCTTTCTCTGGCTCAGGAAATAAAACAACCACTTGCAAGGTACATTTGTCTTGTTGGTCTGCAACTGACCAGCAATGGTAGGGCTCGAGAGCTTCCTCTGCTGGTCTCCTGACTCCATTTTAGTTTATTTATTTATTTTTTAAAAAATTATTTATTTATTTTAGAGAGTGGGAGTATGGGCAGGGGGAGGGGCAGAGGGAGAGAGAATCTCCAGCAGACTGCCCATTGAGCGCAGAGCCCGATGTGGGGCTTGATCTCACGACCCTGAGTTCATGAGCTGAGACAAAACCAAGAGTTGGAGATAAGGGAAGGGGAGAGGGACTAGAAATTGAGCTCAATCCCCAGTGGACAATGATCTAATCAATCATGCCTATGTAATGAAGCCTTCATAGAAACCCAAAAGGACAGGGTTTGGAGAGTTTCAGGGTTGGTGAACTTATGGAGATTTGGGGAGAGTGGCACTCAGAGAGGGCATGGAAACTCTGGGCCTCTTTCTCCATACCTTGACCCATGCATCTTCTCCATCTGGCTATTCCTGAGTTATATTGTTAGAATAGACAGTTAATTAGGTTCTAATAGGATACCTGGAGATCAACAACAAGGAAGTCATGACCAACTATGGGGAAGGTCAGAGGCCTGTCCTGGCAGCACTCCCCAGGAAGCTGGATCAAATCAGACAGGCCCAAGATGGCTGATGCCATGACAGAAAACTCCTGACCGAATTAGGAAGGAAAAGCACGAAACCTTGCTTCCCTGCCCCAAGTAATGAATATTCTGCCCCTAGTTAACAACTGCTGATAAAAGATAGAAACCCAACCCCCTGGGACACAGCTCTCTTGAGCTTGCCTGCTTTCTTCACTTGAGTGTACTTTCTGCTTTAATAAACTTTCCCATTTGTGTCACTTATCTACTGTGCTGTGTGTCTGTCCTTGAATTCTCATGACAAGACCAAGAACCTTCAGCAAATCCTTGGGATCTGGCTGGGTTAAGTCCCCAGGGCCCAGAGTCTCCCCAGTTCACCTGACGACAATATCTTTTTATAATAAACTGGCCATCTAGTGAGTAAACTGTGTTCCAGAGTTCTGTGTATCTATGGAGGGGTTCGTGGTAACCTCCAATCTATAGCTGGTTAGTCAGAAGCACAGGGCATAACAACCTTGGACTTGCCATGGGCATCTGAAGGGGAGGGCACAATTTGTAGGACTAGGTCCTTAACATGTTGGATCTGATGCTATCTCCAGGTAGATAGTGTCAGAATTGAGATAAATTATAGGACCCCCAGCTAGTGTCACAGAATTGCTTGGTGTGTGGAGACCTTCCCACATCTGATGTCAGAAGTGAAGTGGTGCTGTAGTAGAGTACTGAGAGTAGAGGAGACACACAAAAATGTGTTTTGTTTTTCCTTTACAGGTTCTTTATGAGGTCATCAGCAAGAAATAGACCAATCACAGCTGGAGATAGTACCTAGTGCTTTTCTTACTTTTTGGTCTCAAGAATAAGGATCCCAGAGAGCTTTCTGTCTATGTGGGTTATAGCAATTGTTATTTCCCTTATTAGAAATTAAAATCTGTAAGATGTTTCAGTTGTCTTTTCATTTCCAGTTTGAAAATCTGTAATATGGTTTGGCTTTTAAAGAGCTCCTAGCAACTAATCTTAAAATACTTAATTCATTTTTCTTTAAATTCTGATGATTGGTCTCAAAATGATGCTACAACTCAACCAACATCATGATACTATAAGAAATGTTCTGTTGCATAAGACACAATAAGGTACATTATTAATACACCTATAAAGCTAAAAGGAAGATAATTTTATTTATTTATTTTATTTTTAAAAAAGATTTGACAGAGAGAGAGAGCACAAGCAGGGGGAGGGGCAGAGGGAGAGGGAGAAGCAGACGCCCCACTGAGCAGAGAGCCCGATACTGGGCTCTATCCCAGGACCCTGGAATCATGACCTGAGCCAAAGGCAGTTGCTTAAAGGCTGAACCACCCAGGCGCCCCAAGGAAGATAATTCTAATTATATTTTTCCCAATAAGATTACCAGCAGATTTCTCATCAGAAACCTTAGAGACCAGAAGGAAAACTAAGTGTCAACCAAGAATCCTATATCCTGCAAACTGTCCTTCAAAAATGAGGGAGAAATGAAGACATTCCCAGATAAACAAAAGCTTGCCCTACAAGAAATGATAAAGGAAATCCTCCAGACTGAAATGAAAGGACACTAGACACTAGTAATTAGTAACTAGACAGTGGTAACTTGAAACTATATGGAAAAGTAAAGATTTCTGGTAAAGTTAAATATGTAAGCAGTTATAAAAGCTAGTATTGGGGTGCCTGGGTGGCTGAGTCATTAAGCATCTGCCTTCAGCTTAGGTCATGATCCCAGGGTCCTGGGATCGAGTCCCGCATTGGGCTCCCTGCTCTGCGGGAAGCCTGCTTCTCCCTCTCCCACTCTCCCTGCTTGTGTTCCCTCCTTGCTGTGTCTCTCTCTGTCAAATAAATAAAAAATAAAATCTTTAAAAATAAATAAAATAAAAGCTAGTATTATTTTTACTTTGATTTGGTAATTCCACACTTTTTCTATATGGTTTAAGAAACTAATGCATAAAAACAATTACTAGTCTATGTTTTTGGACACATAATACATAAAGATGCAATTTTGTGACATTAATAACTGAAAGGGGATGGAGATGGACTTGTATAGGAAAAGGGTTTTTGTATGTTATTGAAGTTAAGCTGTATAAATTTAGAATGTTATAACTTTGAGATGTTGCTATAGACTGAATGCAACAAAATTCTGAATGCATCCAAAATTCACCCTCAATGTGATGGTATTTGGAAGTGGGGCCTTCAGGAGGTGCTTAGGTCATAAGGGTGGAACCCTCATAAATGGAATTAGTGCCCTTATAAAAGAGATCCCAGAGAGCTCCCTCCCCTCTTCTGCCATATGAGGACACAGTGAAAAGAGCCATCTATGACCCGGGAAGTGCATCCTCCCCAGACACCAAATTTGCTGGTGGCTTGGTTTTGGACTAAGAGGCCTCCACAGCTGTGAGAAACACATTTTTATTGTTTATAAACTGGCCACTCTATGGTATTTTGTTATAGTGTTAGATTAGGCAATTAGGTTCTAACAGGATACCTGGAGATCAGCAACAAGGAAGTTATGACCAACTATCGGGAAGGTCAGAGGCCTGTCCTGGCAGCACTCCCCAGGAAGCTGGATCAAACCAGATGGCGGGTACCATGACAGGAAACCCTGACCAAATTAGTAAGAAAAAGCATGAAACCCTGCTTTCCTGCCCCAAGTAATGACTATTCCACTCCTTAGTCGACAACTGTCAATAAAAGATGGGTAGAAACCCAACCCCCAGGGTGTACAGCTCGCTCGCTCTCTCTCGCCGACTCTCATAACTCGAGCATAGCTTTTGCTTTAATAAACTTTCCTGTTGGTGTCTCTAGTCTGTTGTGCTGCATGTTTGTCTTTGAATTTATTGTCGTGACAAGACCAAGAATCTTTGGGTCTGGCTGGGTTGAGTCCCCAGGGCCCGGGGTCTTCCCAGTTCACCTGGCAATAGTAGCCTGAACAGACTAAGACAGAAGTTAAATATAACCCCTATTATAACCACAAAGGAAATAGCTACAGACTATATAAAAAAGGAAATGAGAAGAGAATTAAAATGTTTCACCACAAAAAATCAACTAAACACAAAAGAAGATGGTAATGCAGGAAATGAGGGACAAAAATGATGTAAGGCATATAGGAAAAGCGTAGCGAAATGACAGAAATCTCTCTTTATCAGTCATTACTTCAAATGTAAATGGATTAGCCTCCCTAATCAAATGACAGAGATTGGCAGAATGGATAAAAACCAGATCAAGTATATGCTATCTACAAGAGACTCTAGATCCAAAGACACAAAAAGGTTGAAAGTGAGAGAATGGAAAAAGATATCCTATGTAAATAGTTAAGAGAGAGCTGAAGTGGCTATATTAACATCAGACAAAATAGATATTAACTTTATAGAAGTTACATTAGACAAAAAGTTACATTAGACAAAAAGTTACATTAGACAAAATAGATATTAAATTTTAAAAAGTTACATTACACAAAGAAAAATTAATAAAATTTTTAGCACAACAAAAAGATATAACAATTATAAACATTTACAGACCTAATAACAGACCATCAAACTATATGAAGCAAAAATTGATATAACTGGAAGGACAAACAATTCTACAATAATGGTTGGAGCTTCAATACCCCACTCTCAATAATGGATAGAAGAACAACCAGACAGAAGATAAATAAATAGAACAGAAGGCTTGAACAACACAATAAACCAACTAGACCTAACAAATATATACAGAACACTCTACCCAAAAACAACAGAGTATACATTCTTCTTAACTGGACATAGAACATTCTCCAGGATAGACCATATGTTAAGTCACAAATTATCTCAACAGATTTAAAACAAAGACAAAATATCATACATCTCTGCCCACAACAGGATGAAGTTAGAAGTCAATAACAAAGAAAATGAAAATTCACAAAGTTGGGTGAATTAAACAACACACTCTTAAACACCAGTTGACCAAAGAAAATGATCACAAGAAAAATCAGAAAATATTTAGAGACGAATGAAAATGAAAACACAATATACCATACTGATGAGATGCATTGAAAACAGTGTGAAGAGGGAAATTTATAGCCTTAAACGCTCACATTAAATAACATCTCAAATCAATAGCCTAACTTTACGTCTTAAGGATCTAGAAAAAGAACACATTAAACCCAAAGCTAGCACAAAGAAGGAAATACTGAAAATTAGACTCAAGATAAATAAAATAGAGAATAGGTAAACAATAGAGAAAATCAATGACATCTAAAGTTGATTCTTCAAAAAGATTAACAAAATTGACAAACCTTTAGCTGGATTGATTGAGAAAAAAAGGACTCAAATTATTTAAATCAGAAATGAAGGAGGGGACATTCCTATTGATCATACAGAAATAAAAAGGATTATAAGAGAGTACTATGAACAATCTCATATGCCAACAAATTGGATAATCTAGGTAAATTAGACAAAATCCTAGAAATAGATACCTTACCGAACCTGAATCACAAAGAAAATCTGAACTGACCTATAACTAGTACGGAAATTGAATAAGGAATCAACAACCTCCTGACAAAGAAAAGCTCTGAATCTGATAGCTTCACAGGTGAATTCTACCAAATATTTAGAGAGGAACTGACACCAATCCTTTTCAAACTCTCTCAAAAAATTGAAGAGAAGGAAACACTTTCTAACTCATTCTATCTATGAGTTTAGCATCCAGATACCAAAGGCAGACAAAGACATTACAAGAAAAGAAACTACAAACCAATATCCCTTATAAACCCTGATGCAAAAATCCTCAATCTGTATTGGATCCTTGGCCTGTGGGGAGAAATTCACCATAGAAAGGAAAGCCAGGTGGAAGCTCAAAAATGTACCCCTGGCAAAGAGAGAAAATGCTGTATTGAGGGGAGTGGCAGAGATTAGTGCCATCCTCAGGGGTCTAAAAAATGCAGGGATAACATTACCATCATGTCTGCTTAACTCACCAGTCTGGTACCATCGGGATGTGGATGGACCCTGGTGGATGACAAAGTAGAGATTGCAGACCCAAACTGGCCAGCACTTTTTTTTTGGTATACGTTTTTTAATTTTAATTAATTAATTAATAATTTAAAAATTTTAAAATTTATTTGAGAGAGAGAGCGTACTAGCAGGGAGGAGGGGCAGAGGGAGAGAGAGAAAGAGAAGCAGGCTCTCCGCTGAGCAGGGAGCCGGACGCAGGGCTTGATCCCAGAACCTGGAGATCATGACCTGAGCCAAAGGCAGACGCTTAACCGACTGAGCCACCCAGGCGCCCCTATTTTATTTATTTATGGGGGGGCAGGGAGGGGCAAAGAAAGAGGGAGAGAGAGAATCCTAAGCAGGCTCCATGCCCAGCACGGAGCCCAACCTGGGGCTTGATCTCACCACCCTGAGATCATGACCTGAGCAAAAATCAAGATTCCGATGCTTACCCTGATGAGCCACCCAGGCTCCGCTGGTTTTTACTTTTATAAGTGACTGGGAAAAATCAAAGAAGAATAACATTTTGTAACGTGAAACTTAAGAGAAATTCAAATCCCGTCATTTATGAATAACGCTTCATCAGAACACAGAGGGACACTTGCTCGTTGACGCGTTGTCCAGCTGCTTTGGCACGTTACAAATCACAGGGACCTGGTTTTAACACTTCAGTGTTTCAAGTGCAGCCTGCTGCTGAGCCGCGTGAGCCCGCTACGTGAGCTGGAAAGCATCCAGCACACGACTAGGCAGTCATCCCAATATTCTCAACTCCCAGGGAAGCAACAATCATGAAAACTGGAAAATTTAAACAGGAATATCTCAACACAGCCAATTTTCTCTATAAAAATAAAAGTTGGAAATGAGGCTGCAGCCAAAGTAAGTTGCCAAGTGGCTCATTCTCTTGCCGAGTGAGGAAAACCATTTACTGCGAGTGATTTAATTCAATCATGTTTGATCACAGCGGCCAAAGAAACGTGTTCAGAGAATATAAACTTGTTGAAGATTATTAGCTTTTTTGCTTGATGAAGAGAGGGCCAGTTAATTTCTAAAGATGCATAGCTATCCAGCAGGGGGCAGCATTACCCCACAGAGCCAACACCCTCGCTGGCCGAACCGCCCTTCGGAGGGCCTGAAGGGTGGATATATGTTCATTTGCCAAGGTTTAATAACCAACGTATTAGCTTCCTTAATCTTCATGAAAACCGTGTAAGACAGGTGTTGTTTTTATCCTTTTTACAAATAAGAAAGCTGAAGCTCAGAATGGTTGAATCTAGCCAAATCTAAGCCATTTGTCTGACTCCAGGACCTGTATTTTTATTTAAGAAAACAGTTATAAAGTGCTTGCTCTGTGCCAAGCATGGTCTAAGCACTTTGCATGTTTGAGCTCCTTTCATCCTTATGCTAATCCCAGGATTGAGGTACCATTATCATCACCCCCAATTTACTGATGAAGAAACTAAGATACAGGGTTACCACTTTTCCTAAAGTGATTTCACCAGTGAGTGGCAGCACTGGGATCTGCGCTCACTCTGGTTCTGGCCTCTGAGGCTGGCGGGCCCCTGCTTCTGCTGATGAGCTCATCGTATGAGGATAGGTCAGGGCTTCTCAAAGTGGGGGTTAGTGTCATCTGGGCCCTTCCTAGACCTGCCGTTCTGAGGCCACGCCCCAGACCTCCTAAATCTGAAACTCTGTGGGAAGAGCCCAACACTCTGAGTTTAACCAGCCCTTGAGGTGGTTATAAACCGTGCTAAACTTAGACATCGGAGGTAATGATTCTCACTGTGTTCCTCCCCACTCCAGCGCCCTCAATGCACGCAAGTGAGAATGTAACACACATCTTCAGTCTATCCGTTGAATAAGGGATGCTTTTCAACAGCCACACATGTTATGGGTAGAAGCAAACGTGTTTGTGTTGGATCTGGATCTTAGCTTGCTTTTAATTCCCAGGAGCAAATTTTCTGGGATGTGGTCTTGGGCTACTTAAGTCGCGAATTATTACAACAGCCATACCCTTTCTGGTTCCTGCCTCATGTCTGTGTAGCTCTTCTCTCACTATAAAGCTTTTTTTCCTTTTCTTCTTATAATTTATCATCATACACAGAAATGATGATTTCCACACAAGTGTCAGAACTTGTGGTCCTCTCTGGGGGGGCTCTGTGCCTTACTCTGAGCTAGCACTTTCCAAAAAAGATGCTGGTCAGACTTCTACAGAAAGGCTCGGGAATAGTGCTGCTCTGTGTGGCCAGGACCAGGTGAGGCAGGCGGGGTTCCCCCTACTGGCTGGGTAAAATGTAAGAGAGCTGCCAGGGTCCGAGGGATTCACCAGCTCCCTCAGTAACTCCCTAGCCAGGCTTCTGAATTACTTGGCTACTTTGCATGAGGGGATAAGGAGGTAGGACAGCGGGGAGTGGGGACTGCTGGATTCTGAGCCTGAGCAAACAGGAAGTGGGAGGCTGTCTTTTCCTCACCCACCCACCCCTGTTTCATTTATCTCTGCTTCCTTCCTTTATTTTCTTCTTGCTGTTTATTGTCTCTTACCTGTTTTTCTACCTTCTTTTCCTTTTCTCTCTCTTTATCCATCTTTTCCTTATCTTTTTCCATCTCTTCCTTCTGTTTTTCTTTTTCACAAAACAGAGGCTATTTGTGTTGTACCCGTTCAAATCCAATCAGGAGAGGAGCCACATACTAATTTGACCAGAGAGGGTTTCGTACAGTAACCGCCCCCCCTCCCGCCCCATGTAAAGTTTCGCTTTCCACAGTTTCAGTTACTGAGGTTAACTGAGGTCTGGAAGCAGATGATCCTCCAGACATATTGTCAGAAGGGCAATAGTAGTCTAACACTAGGTTACAATGCCTACATCATTTGCCTTACTTAATCTCATCATGTGGGCATTTTATCATCTCACATCATCACAAGATGAAGAAGAGTGAGTACAGTACAACAAGCTATTTTGAGAAAGAGATCACATTCACATAACTTTTATTACAGCCTAGTGTTATAATTGTTCTATTTTATTATTAGTTATTATTGTTCATCTCTTACTGTGCCTAATTTATAGTTAAGCTTTATCACAAGTATGTATGTCTAGGAAAAAACATAGTCTATATAGGGTCTGTTACTGTCCATGGTTTCAGGCATCCACTAGGGGTCCTGGATTGTATCCTCTGTGGGTAAGGGGGGACTGTTGTATTAATAATTACAGTGGGACTGGGACGCCCGGGTGGCTCAGTCGGTTGAGCGTCTGCCTTTGACTCTGGTCATGATCCCGGGGTCCTGGGATCGAGTCCCGCATCGGGCTCCCTGCTCGGTGGGGAGCCTGCTTCTCTCTCTGGTTGTGCTCTGTGTCTCTCTCTTTCTGTCTCAAATAAAGATAAAATCGTTAAAAAAAATAATAATTACTGTGGGACTGTATATACAATGGACTATTACTCGGCCATCAAAAGGAAGGAAATCTTGCTGTTTGCAATGACGTGGATGGAACTAGAGGGTGTTATGCTAATAAGCAAAATAAGTCAGTCAGAGAACGACAAATACCATAGGATTTTACTCATACGTAGAATTTAAGAAACAAAACATAAACATAGGAGAAGGGAAGGAAAAATAAAATAAGACAAAATCAGAGAGGGAGACAAACCATAAGAGACTTACAACTCTAGGAAACAAACTGACAGTTCCTGGAAGGGAGGTGGGTGGGGGGATGGAGTAACTGGGAGATGGACATCAAGGATGGCACGGGATGTAATGAGCACTGGGTGTTATAGGCAACTGATGAATCACTAAATTCTACCGGGGAAACAAACAACAACAACAAAACCAATTATGGTGGTCAGAGTAACAACGATTGACTAGTAAGAAGGAAAGAGAACTCTGAAGAATACAGAAATAGCAGATATAAGGGGCAGCTTCCACTGCTCACGCTGAGAGAGGGTACCCAAGGAAGGCCTCCCCACCTGTTGAGGAATGTGATAAAAAAGATGTGAGCTGGACCCAAGCACTCCGGGCCTCCTCACTCCCTCCTCTGTTCTTGGAATGTGGGTTCCACTTGGCATGTCTGTTCCAAGAGGCTGCACCAAGGACAGCCTTGAGATGATGATATGATGCTGAAAATGCTTGCACAGTACATGAGACTAAGCCCAGTTAGAAACTCTTTATAAACTTTTAAGATTTGGAGGACGGGTGCGGGGATCCATTTGTCTTGCTGCATCCAAGACAAGCCTCCTACATGAGTTGCCTTTGTTATTATTGAAATTGCCTCCCACCAGCATGGAGTAGCCTGCTTCTTTCTTCAGTCTCAGCCCGCCTTCTGCATATGGGGGCTGTTTCCAGTTACACCGGGAAAGCTCCTGAGAGGATTGCTCCCACTCCACACCTTGGTAGGGAGACCACAGCCATGGCTCACTGGTTGTGGAGAAGGTGCTGTGGTGCCAAGCTGAGGAACTTGCTGGAAATCCATCCTCTCTAAGTTTTTCTACATCTGCCCTCCAGGGTGCTGGGAAAGCTGAGTCTTACTTTACGTACCATGACTTCGTCGTATCACTTAAAAATAGTACCAGCTAAATGATCACAGAATGCTAGGACATCATTTATTGTGAGACAGATGCATCCTGACTTCAGAGAGAGAATAGAGTATGATTGTAAAATCAGGTTTGTCTTAGAATCGATGAAATGCACCCCTTTCTCGGCAGCCACAGCCTCTGCCCTTGCTCAGCTTCTGGGTCGCTCATTTCTGATCTGACTAACCTTGACCTCCCTGCTCTCTGTCTCAGCCTAATCCTAAGCCTGGAAGCCACCAACACAGGGTCTCTTTTCTTCTCTTCTGCCTTTCTGTCCTATTCCAAACAGGACAAAGTCAGGGAACTAGGAAACCCAGGCCAGTCTGGGCATCGGGTGTGTCAGGGAGTGATGGGGTCCAGGGCAGACCGATCAGGAGCCTGCATCTTGATGGTGTGTGAGACTTCCGTGTAGGAAGTGGGCATTCCTGGAGGGCATTCAGCAGGGCAGTGACATGTCAGTGTGGAAACAGACAGCAGGGGATTAGGGAGGCAACAGGTATTTTCTCTAGTTTTCCCCAGCCCTTGGAGAAAAAAAGGAGTCAGGTAATACAATGGACTTGAGTCTCTGATAGCAGAACCACAGCAACTCCAGCCACCCCCCACCCCCCGGCGCCCCCTTGCTGTTGCCACTGAGCAGGGTCCTGGCTGCTTGAAGAGCTGCAGGTGTGGCTCTCAGCGGGGGCTCCCAGCTCCAGTGGGACATGCAGCTTCCTCCCTCCACCTGTCCCGGCCTTTGAGGTGCGGCCCTGGGTGACTTAGAGTAAGGCCAGGGACGGCGTCTCAGCTGTGCAGTCCAGAAAGTTTTAGTGATCTGTGTTTTTTACATTAAAATCTTCTGTGCTTTTTTTTTTTAAGACAAAATGTTTAACTTGAAAAATGAAAGGTGTCACCTCCTAATTTTTTGTTTTTTTCCTGAGAGCCAGCACAGCCATCCAGGCAGTTAACTGAGAGACAGAGGATGTGCATCACCTTTCATTAGGCCGTGTCTCTGATTCATAACTTCTGAACTCGTGAGAAGTTATTATTAGAGTAGAACTAAAGGGGTGCCTGGGTGGCTCAGTCGTTAAGCGTCTGCCTTCGGCTCGGGTCATGATCCCGGGGTCCTGGGATCGAGCCCCACATCGGGCTCCCTGCTTAACGAGAAGCCTGCTTCCCCCTCTCCCACTCCCCCTGCTTGTGTTCCCTGTCTCACTGTATCTCTCCCTGTCAAATAAATACAATCTTAAAAAAAAAAAAACAGGGCGCCTGGGTGGCTCAGTTGGTTAAGCGACTGCCTTTGGCTCAGGTCATGATCCTGGAGTCCCGGGATCGAGTCCCACATCGGGCTCCCTGCTCGGCAGTGAGTCTGTTTCTCCCTCTGACCCTCCTCCCTCTCATGTGCTCTCTCTCATTCTCTCTCTCTCTCAAATAAAAAAAAAAAAAAAATAGAGTAGAACTAAAGGGCCTTACCTTGCTGGAGTAAAATTTTAACTCAGATTTAATCTTCCAGTTCTTAGACTTATACTTTGTCATGTCTGCCTTGCGGATGCTTTTTCTGAAGCTGATAATAATGGCATGACTGCTCAGTAGGGAAGGGTGTAATTTGCTAAAAGTTAAAGACATTTTATTTTACTTTTAAAACATTTTTTAAATTTAAATTTAATTAATTTACATATAATGTATTATTAGTTTCAGAGGTAGAGGTCAGTGATTCATTAGTCTTATATAACACCCAGTGCTCATTCCATCAAGTGCCCTCCTTAATACCCATCACCCAGTTACCCCATCCCCTCACCCCCCTCCCCTCTAGCAACCCTCAGTTTGTTTCCTATAGTTAAGAGTCTCTTATGGTTTGTCTCCCTCTCTGATTTCATCTTGTTTTATTAAAAATATGGAACGTTTCACGAATTTGCATATCATCCTTGCACAGGGCCATGCTAATCTTCTCTGTATCCTTCCAATTTTAGTATATGTGCTGCAGAAGCAAGCACAAGTTAAAGACATTTTAGCCACTTAATTGTGAAATGCATTTCCATCCAGAATTCTCCCAAAGTCATGGTGGTGCCTGAAGGATAGGATTCACTCTTTTGTATCCTTAAAGCTGAAAATCATACTGAGATGTGTATTAAGCCACACCACCAGGATGTAGACATGAAATTCATGTAACTACTTTCTTTTGGAAACCCTCTGCTAGCATACTGGTCAAACTGGTCATACTGGTCATACTGGTCAACTGGTCAAACAGGAGCCCCTTCTGGGTCCTGGCACTACTCTTGATAATGGGGGTAAACAAAGTCTCTGCTCTTGAGGATCTTGCTGGGCCAATAAGTAGATAAGTTAATGGCAGGTACTGATAAGAGCAGTGACAAAAGATAAAATAGAGTAACACGGGCAGTGAGCGGAGCTGATTTAGTTAGGGTGGTCAGGGAAGGCCTCTGTGAAGAAAGTGATGTTTAAGTTAAAACCTAAATAAACATCCTTGTCAAAAATTGGCCCAGCCATCAACCATTACCACCACCCGTAATCTTAAGCAGAACTGAGCTAAGAGGTGGTCTCTCCACTGGCTGGGCAGTTGTCCAGAGTGCTAATAAATAAGAGAAACAAAAGATCACTGGAGGAATTCAGCAAAGTGTGACTCAGTCCCTCTGACAAAGTTGAGGAGAACTTCCCAGTGGGAATAGAAACTGCTGGTCAAGTACAGGAGTTCTGCACAGCTGCTTGCAGCCTCAGCCCACCCGATTGGAAAGGGGAGGGGCAGGGCGGATCACAAGGAAGGAGAGATTCCTTTTAGTGAATTTAACTCCTTCAGTATGTCTCTCAAGAAAGTCACTGCTTCAGAAAAATTATGAAAGAGAACATGAGCTCTCACCTCCTGGAGGCTTTCCTTGAGGATGGGTCCAATTTTAGAAAAAAAGTTGATATAGCAACTGGCTCCCAAGGCAGTAAGAATTGCCACTTACAGGCCAGTTTCACATTTTTCTGGAACATTCTATGACTTGCCTGGTTGAGATCCTCTTCCTCATCCCCAGCATAGATGTTGTATCATCTTTTTCTTAGGAAACAAAGAGGTGATGCATTTTACTATTATTTTTCGATGTGAAAATATGAATTTAAAAATATGACAACCAAGAGAGAAGGATAGACAGAAAGGCACTTGGAACTTCCCACTTCCAACCTTACCATAGAGATTACTGCCTGTGGACACTAGGAATCTAAGGGGCATCTCCCTGTGACTTGACATGCATCTGTTTCCATTTTTCAAAAGAATATACCTTTTGTGATTAAATATAAATTTATTTAATAACAACACTTAATTCTGTCCTTTTAAACTCTTTTCAATGAATGTAGGCAGCACTACCATCATGCGGGGGCAGTCATCTATAAGTAAACACTCAGGTATGGACACACATACATTAAACGAAATCCTTAAATGGTTGGAAATGACTGCACTCCCATACTTACACTAAACAGCATGAAATCTAGGGCCTTCATTTCAATATAATGACCTTTCATATTAAAGAAAAACTTTTATTAGCACAAATTTAACTTTTCAACCTAACTTTATATAACTTGAATTTTATAAACTTAACTTCATAAACTTAAATTTATCACTTAAATTTTAAGTCAGTATTGAGGCTGGGTCAGTGACCTCTCTAGCTAAGTCAAAACCTACCAATAAGAACGTGAGAACAAGATGTATTCCCTGAAGGAAAATGATGCACATTCCCCAGGTTTACAATGCAGCAGTGGGAAGAAAATAAACGAATTTAAACCACCTAGTACACTATTCTCATAAATCACCTTTGCCGTCACCTTAGGAGGTAAGAGTTTTTACCTGGTGGTATAATCCAAATCATTCCCATTCTTTTCCAAGCCTTTTTTAGTAGTCTGATCTTTACTGGGTAGCTACAGTTTCCCACTGACCAGTACTATGGGCTAGGGAGTACTAAGAAACACCCGGTGAATGGACTGGCTTTCAGGAATAGTACTCTACTCTCAGTGGGTTGCAGTAGCCTAATTTCCACCTGGTAATCATCATCAATCAACATGGTTTATTCTCTTTTTGTTTAGTGGCTCAAAGATCCCCAAATGGCCAAGGGCATTCTCAGCTTTCAATTTCCCTTTTACTTGATTAAAAAAAACAAACAAACAAACAACAGTCATTAGGGAAATATGCAGGCCCCAAATGCAAACATTCTAAGCATAGAGCATGACACGTTGGCTCAAACCACACCCTGTACCCACCACCCAGATGAAGAAATAGAACGTTATTAGTACTCCAGAAGCCCCTCTCTGGACCATTTTTCCCATAGGAGAGCACAAGTCTGGCTTCTCAAACCATAGGTTAGTTTTGTCTGTTTTTGAGCTGTGTATGCACAGCATGCTCTTTTTCGACTCTTTTTTAGCTCCGCATTATATTGATAAGATTAATTCATTTTTGCAGCTATAAATTAGTTCCCTTGCATTGCTGTTGGAATGCACCCAAATTAACGTACCTGTTCCACTGATAACGGAATTATCTGCTGATGGGCATTACGGGTGTTTCCAGCTTTAAGCTATTTCAAATACTGCTGCCCCAGATACTCCTGCATATCTCTTGGCGCACAGGCACATGCATTTCTGTTGCACATATCTAAGGCTGTATTCCTGGGGTCTGAGGGAATCTCCAGGTTCTACTTCTCTAGATTCTTCCAAATCATTTGTCCAAACTGTTTGTACCATTTATAGTGTGTGAGAGTTTTAATTTTTCTACATTCTTGCCAACACTGGCTTTGTCTTTTTAGGTAGTGGAATTATAGTGGTTTTGACTTGCATGTCTTTGATAACAATTGAGATTAAGTACCTTTTCGTATGTTTCTTGGCCATTTGAATATCTCTATTGTGAAGTGAATATCTTGCCTATTTTTCTACTTATCTTTTTCGTTTGGGTCTTCCTTTGTCAAATATGTAATTCAAACATATTCTCACTTGTCTTGTCTTTTACTTCTCTTAATGCTATCTTTTGATGTTCAGATATTCCTGATTTTGATTTACTCCAATTTGTAAATGTTTTCCTTAGTGGTTAGTGCCATTTGTATCCATTAAGAAATTATTTCCCGCCCAAAGTCATGACGATGTTCTCCTATGTTTTATTCTAAAAATCTTTATTGTTTTACTTTTTTACATTTAAATCTGTAATTCACCAAGAATGATATTTTTGCATATTATTTGAGTAGGAATCAAGTTTCATTCCCCCCCTTATTAGTACATAATTGAACCACAACTTTTTTTCACTTTTTAAAAACATTTAAATTCAATTAATTAACATAAAATGTATTATTTGTTTCAGGGATACAGGTCTATGATTCATCAGTTTGTTTTTTTTAAAAGATTTTATTTATTTATTTGACAGAGAGAGAGAGACAGCGAGAGTGGGAACATAAGCAGGGGGAGTGGGAGAGGGAGAAGCAGGCTTCCCGCCGAGCAGGGAGCCCGATGCAGGGCTCGATCCCAGGACCCTGGGATCATGACCTGAGCCGAAGGCAGACGCCCAACGAGTGAGCCACCCAGGTGCCCCTATGATTCATCAGTTTTATATAATACCCAGTGCTCATTACATCACATGCCCTCCCCAATGTCCATCACCCAGTTACCCCATCCCTTCCACCCCCCTCCACTCCAGCAACCCTCAGTTTGTTTCCTATGATTAAGATTCACTTATGGTTTGTCTCTCTTCCTGGTTTCATCTTGTTTCATTTTTTCCTCTCTTCCCCTATGATCCTCTGCCTTGTTTCTCAAATTCCACATATCAGTGAGATCATATGATAATTGTCTTTCTCTGATTGACTTATTTTGCTTAGCATAATACCCTCTAGTTCCATCCACGTCATTGCAAATGGCAAGATTTCATTTTTTGATGGCTGCATAATATTCCATTGTATATATATACCACATCTTCTTTATCCATTCATCTGTTGATGGACATCTGGGCTCTTTCCATAGTTTGGCTATCGTGGACATTGCTGCTATAAACGTTGGGGTGCAGGTGCCCCTTTGGATCACTACATGTATCTTTGGGGCAAATACCCAGTAGTGCAATTGCTGGGTCATAGGGTAGCTCTATATTCTTTCTTTCTTTTTTTTTTTTTTAAGATTTTATTTATTTATTTGACAGAGAGAGACACAGCGAGAGAGGGAATACAAGCAGGGGGAGTGGGAGAGGGAGAAGCAGGCTTCCCACCGAGCAGGGAACCCGATGTGGGGCTCTATTCCAGGACCTGGAATCATGACCTGAGCCGAAGGCAAACGCTTAATGACTGAGCCACCCAGAAGCCCCGATAGCTCTATTTTCAACTTTTTGAGGAACCTCCCTACTGTTTTCCAGAGTGGCTGCACCAGCTTGCATTCCCACCAACAGTGTAGGAGGGTTCCCTTTTCTCCGCATCCTGGCCAACATCTGTTGTTTTCTGACTTGTTAATTTTAGCCATTCTGACTCGTGTGAGGTGGTATCTCATTGAGGTTTTGATTTGGATTTCCCTGATGCCGAGTGATGCTGAGCACTTTTTCATGTGTCTGTTGGCCCTTTGGATGTCTGAACCACAACTCTTTAATGAAAAGATTGTCCTTTCTCAACTTTTTGCAGTACCTCCAATCATAGATCAAGTGTTCAATGAGAGGATGGGTCTGTTTCTGGAATCTCTAGTCTTTCCATCAGTTTATTTGTCCATCCTTGTACTGATACCACAGTGTCATATTTGTTATATCTTTATAACAAATAGCTATCCAGAGAGTGTTAGTCCTTTATCTCCTCCTCCTTCTATATTCTCTTAGCTACCTTTGTCTTTTATATTTCCATAAATTTTAGAATTTTAGGAATTTACGTGAGAGAGCTGTGGATCTTATACATAGTTTTTATCTTTATCATATTGACTCTTTCAAATCCTGGGTATAGTACATTACCTCCCCTCCCCATTTATTAAGTTTTCCTTAATTCCTCTCAATTATATATACTGTTGTTGTTGTTTTTAAGTAGGCCCCACCTGGAGCCCAATGTAGGGCTTGAACTCATGACTCTCAGATCAAGATGTGAGCTGAGATCAAAAGTCAGATGCTCAACCAACTGAGCCACCCAGGTGCCCCTAACTCCTCTCAAATTCTTCTCAATTATGTTTTATACTTTTTTATGTAGAGGTTTTGTACATTTTTATTAGGTTTATTTTTAGGTATTTGAAGTTTTTTTTAAAAAGACTGTTATGATAGGCTTTATGTGTGTATAATTTTATTTCAGTGCTCATTGCTGTTGTAAATAAAATATAGATTTGATTCTTGCATGATGACTTTAAATACAGTGACCTTGCAAAAGATTATATGTAGATTCGGTTGGATTCTCTTTCTTCATCTTTTTTTTTTTTTTTTAAAGATTTTACTTATTTATTTGACAGAGAGATAGAGAGAGCCAGAGAGCACAAGCAGGGTGGGCGATGGTAGAGGGAGAGGGAGAAGCAGGCTCCCCATGGAGCAGGGAGCCCGATCAATCCCAGGACCTCAGGATCATGACCTAAACTGAAGGCAGACGCTTCACCGACTGAGCCACCCAGGTACCCCATCTTTCTTCATCTCTTTGTCTCTCTGTGTATCTCACTATATGTGTAATTATTATTATTACCTAATATTCTTGTTAATTAACTTCCTCAACTTATTAAATCAACTAGGACCCGCCATGCAATGTTAAATGGAGTAATGATAATGAGTGTCCTTGAGTCATTCTCTCTCTCTCTGTCAAATAAATAAATAAAACCTTAAAAAAAAATAAAATAAAGCTGCAAATGGTGTGGTTTTAGCAACTGAGAAGAAACAGAAATCTGCTCTGTATGATGAGCGAAGTGTACTGTACACAAAGTGGAACCAATTACCAAGCACATAGGCTTGGTGTATAGTGTGGCATGGGCCCAGGTTACAGAGAGCTTGAGCACAGAACTCGGAAACCAGTTCAGCAATACTATCTGATTTACCAAGAACCCATTCCCACAGCTCAGCTGGTACAGAGAGTAGCTTTTGAGATGCAAGAATACACTCATTCATGTGATGTTTGTCCATTTGGAGTTTCTTTACTAATTTGTGGTTAGAATGAGGTGCGACCGTATTTATTTCAGTCAGATCCACCTGGAGCTTTCTTTCTAGAAAGCCACAGCAATGGGAAAGAACTATGTGAATGGGAAAACTTCCCTCAAGAAAAGACATAAAGAAGACCTGGGACTTAAAGATGCCATTCACACAGCCATATTAACCCTAAAGGAAAGCTTTGAAGGGCAAATGACAGAAGATAACATAGAGGTTGGAATCTGCAATGAAGCCGGATTCAGGATGCTTACTCCTACTGAAGTTAAGGATTACTTGGCTGCCATAGCAAAATAATGAAGTGACTAAAAAATCTGGAATTTCAGATAATCCCTCTACTTAAACATGTATGTTTTGTTTTGCAGACTTCTTGCATACTTATTTCTACATGGTTTAATGGACTGATTTTTAAAATTTATTTTATTTATTTATTTATTTATTTATTTATTTATTTATTTATTAAAAAGATTTTATTTATTTATTTGACAGAGAGAAACACAGCGAGAGAGGGAACACAAGCAGGGGGAGTGGGAGAGAGAGAAGCAGGCTTCCCGCGGAGCAGGGAGCCTGATGCGGGGCTCGATCCCAGGACCCTGGGATCATGACCTGAGCCGAAGGCAGACGCTTAACGACTGAGCCACTCAGGCGCCCCTGGACTGATTTTTTTTTAAATGACACCTGAAAATCATAATAAACTGTTAAATAAAAAAATCATGAATAGATAATTGAATTTTATCAAGTATTTTTTCACGAATCTATGGAGATGGTCATTTGATTTTTATTCTTTACTCTGTTGATGGCATAAGTTATATTGATTGATTTTAAATATTAAGCTATGCATGGATTTCTGGACCAGATACAATTAGGACATGGTATATTAATCTTTTTCATGTGTCACTAGATTCAGTTTGCTAATACTTTGTTCAGGATTTTCTGTACATTTATGGATAGGATTGGCCTGTTTTACAAAGGTCTCTGGTAGCCACACCATATCCCCTTGGCCTACCTCAGATTTCAGCTGCATCTGGGGTGGGCACTGTGGAAGTTGACAGCTCAAGTGCATACAGAGTATCTTCCAGAATTCTCCCCAAAACATTCCTTGGTTCCTAAGGATCCTTCTTAGCCAACACATCCCACAAGTCTGAGGCAATCAATGCCCACAGAGGCAACCTTCTGACAAAGGGAGCGGGAGGCTACCTACTGCCTGTCCAGTGAGCAATTCCGGGAGGAACTCTGTGTATTTCTCAGAGGCCCTAAGATTAATGACTCCCTCATGACCTATAGCATTAATCTCAATAACAAACCCTTACATTGGCTTGTTTTAATGTAGATTTTTTTACTGTGTTATAACCTATGTGCAAAAACTTGCCCAGATTATAAGTGTCCAGCTAGTGAATTTCCACAAAGTAAGCATATTCACATAACTGGATCAAGAAATAGAGCATCTCAGCAGCCCCTCTCAGGCCCCCTTCCACATTCTTCCTGTCCTCCCTTGCTGGCTTAGATTCTACGGCCACTGTGATAGAGCATCACAATCTTAGCACCTCACACAATACAAACCTATTTTCTCTAGGTGACAAGTCTGACATGGGTCTCACCCATGGGCTAAAATCAAGGTGTTAACATGGCTGCATTCCTTTCTGGAGGATCTGGGAGAGAATTGGTTTCATGCTCATTCAAGTTATTGGTGAAATTCAGTTCTTCATGGTTATAAGACTGCAGTGCCCATTCCTTGCTGGTTACCAGCTGAAGGCCACTCCCAGTTTCTAGAGGCCCCCACATTCCTTGACTCCTGACTCCCTTTTTCCATCTTCAAAGCTAGCAACCATCACATCTTTATCTATTCATCTATTGATAGATACTTGGGCTGCTTCCATAATTTGGCTATCATAAATAATGCTGTTATAAACATAGGGATGCATGCATCCTTTTGAATTAGTGTTTTTGTATTTTGGGGGTAAATACCTAGTAGTGCAATTACTGGATTGTAGGATAGTTCCATTTTTTTAATGTTTTAATTAACATATAATGTATTATTAGTTTCAGAGGTAGAGTTCAGTGATTCATCAGTTGCATATAACACCCAGGGCTCATCACATCACGTGCCCTCCTTAATGTCCATCACCCAGTTACCCCACCCTCCCACCCCACCCCCACCCTCCAGCAACTCTCAGTTTGTTCCCTGTAGTTAAGAATCTCTTATGGTTTGTCTCCCTCTCTGATTTTGTCTCATTTTATTTTTCCCAAGATTTAAAATCTTTTTTTTTTTTAATAAAAAAAGACATTCTTAACGAATTGTAATGTAATAATAGACAGGTAAAGATATTTGTAGCATGTGTAATAAAAGGGTAATATTTAGAATACATAAAACTTTCCTGGAAATCAATAAAAAAAAGAAGCAACCTAGTTAAAAAAATGGGCAAAGGATAAGAACAGGAAATTTATAAAAGGAGAAATATATGTATATATAGCTAATATTCCAATAGTGGAATAGTTAAAACAAACAACAGCTAAGGAACCATCTACACTGTGAAACAGCTAACTGTCCGCTGGGGCCTTTAGTCTCCTCCATGTGGCCTTGCGGGCGGGGGGAGGGGCGTGTCTCCGTGGATCCAGCTTCTCGTGTGGTGGTTGGCATCCCCTTGTGCAAAAGCAGATGTTTCCAGGTCAATTTAAGGCTTCAGCTCAGAGCTAAAGAACTCACCGCTGTTGTTGTATTTGGTTGGGCAAAGGCAGGTGCAGCGCTTAGATCTGTGGGGCAGGAGAACAAGCCACCCCTCTAGACGGGTGGAGCCGATGGGCAGAACGGTCTGCTCCCACAAGGAGGGGAGCAATCAAGGCTGTAGTAGGAGCTGGGCTGTCACAACCTGCCGGGAGATTTCCAGGACGGCTTTCCTAAGGATGTGACAATTGAGTTGAAATCTGAAGGTCAGGCTGGGCATTGGAGGGAGAGATGAACCATGAGAGACTGTGGACTCTGAGAAACAAACTGAGGGTTCTAGAGGGGAGACGGGTGGGGGGATGGGCTAGCTCGGTGATGGGTATTAAGGAGGGCACGTTCTGCATGGAGCACTGCGTGTCATACGCAAACAATGGATTGTGGATCACCACATCAAAAACTAATGATGTATTGTATGGTGACTAACATAACATAATAAAATTAAAAAAAAAAGAAATCTGAAGGTCAATAACCGTTAGTTAGACGAAGAAGAGAGGGAAGAGTACTGCAGAGAAAGAAAGGAGCAAAAGCAAAGGTGCTTCTCCCTCTCCCTCTGCCCCTCCCCCTGCTGTGCTCTCTCGCTTTCTCTGTCAAATAAATGAATAAAATCTTTAAAAAAACATTTAATCTTCATGACTTACATTCTAATTCGAAAACAATTTGTTCTCCTTTTGTGAAACCCTAATTAACAGTGTTCGACATTTGACGGCTTTCCCACTATCCCCTCCTTGCTCTTCAAGGGTTAATCTAGTACAACACTTAATTACTCTCTGGAGCTATTATTAATAGAATCTGTAAGTGGTAATGTTTTGAAAGCCAGGAATCTTAATGATTTCATCCTGATCAGAGTGTGTAAGATCAGAGCTTCTACAGTTTGGCATCTTATTATAGAAAGATAAATTTTAACGATCACAAGGAAACACAATTTAAGTTATGATCAGACTTCTATATTAGTCTATTGACCTAAAAATCTCACTTGCTCAAAGGGTTGTGTAGATGTACTTAAGTTTGAATCATGATTCTAAGACTTATTAGATTTAGAGCAATTTGTTAGATCTCCCTTACCTTCACCTTCATCAATAGAATAAAAATAAAAATACCTACTTCGTGGGGCTCCTGTGAGGCTTAAATGAGACAGTATCTATATGATGCTTTATAGTTAATGTACTTTATGAGTTAATATTACAATACTGAGTTTCTGTTTGGGATGATGAAAAATTTTGGAAACAGTGGCTTACAGCATTATGAATGTACTTAATGCCCCTGAACTGTACACTTAAAATATACTAAAATGGTAGCTTTCATGTTATATATATATTTAGCAAAATAAAAATTAAAAATATGAAATACAATAATTACATACTTGCAGCATATATACATATTTTAAAAAATAAATATATTTCTGAATTTCAGTTTCAGAGCTCCAATGGTAGCTTTAGTCCTACATTAGATGACACCTGTGATATTTAGTAATCCAAACTACCCTGAGTACTTGTCCTTTTCTAGCAGATGGAGCTATAGAAAAGTCTGGAGCCTTTGATTCATGCCTATAATGCCTTCCAGTGGCTAGCATATATCATTGCTGCATTAAAGAAGGCATTTGCTCCAGGATTTGCTCTTAAAATCCCAAGTTTCTAATTTTTTAAGCCTTGATAGTCAGAATCAAAAAGCAAAGGAGGATTTAAGAAATGATACTGAGCTGACTAATAAGAAAGAGAGTGCATATAGCTAATTTTCTATTATTCAAGCGAGCCATTGCTTGCTCATTAGGAAGCAGGGAAGCAGAGGAGAAGGGAAATCGGCTTGTGTCAGTTCCGCTCACTGGTACTGTAGGACTGAGACACGAAGGGAGATAGTGACTTAAATCACTTGTAAAATTTTGGTTGTGAAGAAAACTAAATTTATTGTGATGATTTAGGCTACAATTTTTACAAAGATTTTATTTATTTATTTGAGAGAGAGAGAGAGAGCACACACAGGGGAGGGGCAGAGGGAGAGAATCTCAAGCAGACGCCGCTGAGCTCCAGGCTGATGTGGGACTCCATCTCAAGACCCTGAGATCATGACCTGAGCTGAAACCAAGAATCAGACGCTTAACCGACTAAGCCACCCAGGCACCCCAAACTACAATTTTTTAAAAAAAGATTTTACTTTTTAAGGCAGCTTTAAATTCCCAACAAAATTGAGCAGAAGGTAGCCTTCCCATATACCCCCTGCCTCACACATGCAGTCTCACCACTATCAACATCCCCCACCAGAGGGGGACATTTGTTACAATTGATGAATCTGCATGGACACATCATTAACACCCGAAGTCCATAGTTACATTACATATACTCTTGGTGTTGTACATTCTATGATAAATGTATAATGGCATATTTCTACCATTATAGTATCATACTGTAAAAGTTCTCTGTGCTCTATTTATCTCTCTCTCCTACGAATCCCTGGCAATCACTGATTTTTTTTATTGTCTCCATAGTTTTACCTCATCCAGGATGTGATTAGAGTTAGGATAGATTTTCAGATTGGCTTCTTTTACTTGATAATATGCGTTTAAGTTTCTTCCATGTCTTTTCCTGGTTTGATAGCTCATTTCCTTTTAGTGTTGAATAGTATTCCATTGTCTAGATGTACCACAGTTTATTTGTCCATTCACCTACTGAAGGATATCTTGGTTGCTTCAAATCTTGGCAATTATCAATAAGCTGCCTTACACATCCTCGTGAAGGTTTTCATGTGGACATAAATTTTCCAAGTTGTAATTTTTCATTTTTAGTTTTCAGTATCTGTGAAGAGTGGCTGATAAAATTTGACCCAGGCAGTAGACCTATAAATCTAGTTCCTGCTATGTCTCCTCACCAAGGCAACCATTCCAAATGTTAGCTAAGTCAATACAAAGGTTGGAAACACCAAGGTGGAAGTATTTAATCACATAATCTAGAGTTTACTGTATTTGAGAATGATTAGATTGTGAGTTGGAGTAAGTGCAAGCTAAATGCAATCACAAACTTCCTTTTGATTCCATGAGATCTTCAAAAGTGCTGTGGTTGCTTTTAATCATAAAAAGTTTAGGCTGTAATTATGAAGAAGCAATGTGTAAATGTCTTGCTCAAACACTTTTAGAAAGGTTATGACAACTGAACCACATGATATATGTTCTTAGTTGAGATCCTGGTGACAAGTGAGCACTGAAGACCTGAGATTAGTAGATTAGTAGAATAGAAGCCCACAGATACCTGGAGAAGAAAAAATAATGTATATTTCAATATAATATAGACATTCTTTTTTAAAAAATCGTCCTGCAATGGTCATTATTAAAAGTTAAAAGAATTTGAACTACTCAAGGACTTTATGAAATCTTTTATTATGTAATTATCCACATGCTATTGCTACCCCAGATCAAAATATCTTAGAAAACCCTGTCTTTTCACCTGCGACTCATCCCATCTCCTCCCCAGTACTTAACAAAGAATCTACTTGGGCACAGAGATTAGAGATTTTCATTACTTGTTTAGAGTCTTTGGTTTCTTGTGTTGTAGATGTTGCTTCTCTGTTTTGTTTCGTTTTTCCTGGTGATTCTGAAATCAGTTTTTACAACATTTGTGGATGTGCCTGATTTATGAAAATCTGATATCTTGAAAAATCCAAACTTCAAAAGCAAAACAATTAACAGAGTATTTATATAACAAGAGTATTGTTGAAATTTTCATTGAACAACTCCTTTAAAATATCAAGCTCCCTTAATATGTTATTATATATAATTGTATTTACAAAAATAAGATTTATAGATAACTTTGCCGCAACACCCACAGCACACATCTAGCAGATGCCCCCAAATTACTAATGTGCGTCTTACTTGGCTTTCAGTAGGGAGGGTCCAGCCATGGCCTTTTTAAATAGGGGAAGTTCAACAAGATAAACAATCATTCTCTTCAGTAATAATTAACCTTATGGGCTAATCAATCCATGACTTAAAAAAGAAAACAGTAAATCAAAGCTTTTCAGTAAAAACAACTATTACAAAAATAGGTTTAAGAGAAGGTGTTTTTATTTACAATTTGTGTCCACACTTAACTCGGGTCACATGGGGGGGCAGTATTCTCTCAGTGTGAACTGGCCTCATCCTGTCTATCTGCCCCTAACAGTGGCTTTCTAGGCTGGCAAACTTAAAGCAACTCAGAATTTTGATTTGATCCCCAGATAAAATTTAATTGGCTCAAATTGTCATAAGGAAGATACTAAGAAACATTTAAGGAAAAAGACAGTTATCCAGCTCAAATATAGAAGTCACATCACTGCTTCAAGTTAATAATTAAATTTAACTTGTCACATTGACAACTGTGAAGCTAAACAAAGATAATTTTTTTAAAAGATTTTATTTATTTATTTGAGACAGAGAGAGCACAAGTGAGGAGGAGGGGCAGAGGGAGAGCGAGAAGCAGACTCTCCACTGAGCAGGGAGCCCAATGCAGGGCTCGATCCCAGGACCCTGAGATCATGACCTGAGCTGAAGGCAGACGCTTAACCAACTGCCGACTGAGCCACCCAGGCGCTCCCAAAGGTGATTTTTTATTTGTCCTTTATTATGATATAGTTGACATACATTATATTAGTTTCTGGTGACAGAAATAATAATTTACTATGTGCATCTATTACAAAATGATCACCACAATAAGACTAGTTAACATCCATCACCATTACATAGTTATAAAAATTTTTTCTTGTGATTAGAACTCTTAAGATTTACTCTCTTAGCAACTTTCAAATATGCTATACAGTATTATTAACTATAGTTACCATGCTACACATTATATCCCCCAGACCTATTTTATTTATTTACTTATTATTTCAAGTTTTATTTATTTATTTATCTTGAAAGATTTTATTTATTTATTTGACAGAGAGAGACACAGCGAGAGAGGGAACACAAGCAGGGGGAGTGTGAGAGGGAGAAGCAGGCTCCCCACTGAGCAGGGAGCCCGATGTGGGGCTCGATCCCAGGACCCTGGGATCATGACCTGAGCCGAAGGCAGACGCTTAATGACTGAGCCACCCAGGCACCCCTCAAGTTTTCTTTAAATTCTAGTTAGTTAACATAAAGGGTAATATTGGTTTCAAGTGTAGGATTTGGTGATTCATCACTTACACACAACACCCAGTGCTCACCACAAGTTCCCTTAATACCCATCACCCCTTTAGCCCATCCCCCCACCCACCTCCCTCCATCAGCCCTCAGTTCTCTATTGCTAAGAGTCTTATTTTTGCTTCCCTCTCTTTTTTTCCCCTTCTCCTATGTTCATCTGTTTTGTTTCTTACATTCCACATATGAGTGAAATCATATGGTATTTGTCTTTCTCTGACTAATTTCGCTTAGCATAATTAACTCTAGCTTCATCCATGTCATTGCAAATGGCACGATTTCATTCTTTTTGATGGCTGAGTAATAATCCGTCTTCTTTACCCATTCATCAGTCAATGGACATTTGGGCTCTTACACTGCTGGTGGGAAGGCAAGCTGGTGCAGCCACTCTGCAAAACAGTATGGAGTTTCCTCAAAAAGGTAAAAACAGAACTACTCTACCACCCAGTAATTACACTAGTAGGTATTTACGCAAAAGATACAAAAATACTGATTTGAAGGGGCACATGCACCCTGATGCTTATAGCAGCATTATCAACAATAGCCAGATCTATTTATTTTATAAATGGAAGTTTATAGCATTTGATCCCCTTCACCCATTTTTCCCATCCCCCACCCCCACCTCTAGCAACCACCAATATGTCCTCTGTGAACTCTGTTTTAAAATATTCACATATAAGTGAGATTATGGAAGATGATTTTTAAGGTTAGTGTTACCTATTACCAGGGTAATGTTCTTCCTCCCCCCTTGAACGAAATGAAAGCATTAACATAATAAGATTCTAGAGCTAGAAGGAGCCAACTTCTTTGTGAAAGTTCAAATGTTTGTCCCATATACTGCTGATGTTCTACTAATCAGTTTAGGCAAGATCATTAATCTAAGTATTCAGTAACAGATCAGATCTCAGAATTTGCAGCTCAGTGTTTTTTCCATAGCTCCACACCCATTTCAAATTGTTCAGGGCAGACATTTCTTTCCATAAAGTGTTTAATCAGCTATTGTTTCAGCTGTGAATCGTATTATCTCCTTGTAGCTCTGGGTTGGGTTGCTTTGCACACATTGTTTTTCAGCAATTGAGTGGATACAGTTACAATAAATTATGTAGTAACTATCAAACTTTCTGGACCTATATTTAGCTACAGAGAGCATTTTATTAATGATCTCTTATGATTAAGATAGTGGCTTGTTTTTATTTCATTTTATTATTTTTAAAAATTTTAATTCAAGTATAGTTAACATACAGTGTTATATTATTTCAGGTGTACAATATTGTGATTCAACAAATCTATACATTACTCAGTGCTCCTCAGGATAAGTGTACCTTTAATCCCCTTCATCAATTGCATCCCCTCCCTCCACCTCCTCTCTGGTAACCATCAGTTTGTTCTCTATAGTTAAGATCTCATCTCTTCTCTTCTCTTCTCTTCTCTTCTCTTCTCTTCTCTTCTCTTCTCTTCTCTTCTCTTCTCTTCTCTCCTCTCCTCTCCTCTCCTCTCCTCTCCTCTCCTCTCCTCTTCTTCTCCTTTCTTCTCTTCTCTTCTCCCATTCTTCTCTTTTCTTAAAAGTCTGTTTCTTGGTTTGGTCTGGTTCTCTTTCTTTTCTCCCCTTTTGCTCCTTTGTTTTGTTTCTTAAATTCCACATATGAGTGAAATAATATGGTATTTGTCTTTCTATGACTGACTTATTTTGTTTAGCATTATACTCTCTAGCTCCATCCATGTTATTGCAAATGGCAAGATTTCATTTTTATGGCTGAATAATACTGCATTGTATATATATATATATATATATATATATATATATATATATATATACCACTTCTTTATCCATTCATCTATCAATTGACATTTGGGCTGCTTCCATAATTTGGCTAGTGTAAATAATGCTGCAATAAACATAGGGGTCCATGTATCCTTTGAATTAGTGTTGTATTTTTTTTGGTAAATACCCAATAGTGTGATTGTTGGATCAAAAGGTAGTTCTATTTTTACTTTTCTGAGGAAACTCCATCCTGTTTTCCAGAGTGGCTTCACCAGTTTGCATTCCCACCAACAGTGCAAGAGGGTTCCTTTTTCTCCACGTTCTCGCCAACACTTGTTTCTTGTGTTTTTGATTTTAGCCATTCTGACCGGTATGAGGTATGTCTCATTGTAGGTTTGATTTGCATTTCTCGGATAATGGGTGATGTTGAGCATCTCTTCATGTGTTTGTTGGGCCATCTGGATGTCTTCTTTGGAGATATGTCTATTCATGTCTTCTGCCCATTTTTAAATGGATTATTTGGTTTTTGGTGTTGAGTTGTGTAAGTTCTTTATATATTTTGGATACCAACTCCTTATTAGATACAACATTTATAAATATCTTCTCCCATTCAGTAGGTTGTCTTTTAGTTTTGTTGATCATTTCCTTTGCTGTGCAAAACCTTTTTATTTTTATTTATTTATTTAAAATATTTTATTTATTTATTTGAGAGAGAGAGAGAGGGAGAGAGTGCAAGCAGGAGGGATCTCCTTCTGGGATCCCTATAATGCAAATGTTATTATGCTTTGTGGTGTGTCTGAGTTCCCTAAGTCTATTCTCATTTTGTATTATTTCTTTTCTCTCATCTTCTCAGCTTGATTGCTTTCCATTACTCTGTCCTCCAAGTCACTGGTCCATTCTTCTGCTTCCTCTAGTCTACTATTTATTCCATCTAGTGTATTTTTAATTTCATTTATTGAGTTCTTCATTTCTGATTTTTGTGTGTGTGTGTTTTCTGTCTCTTTGTTTAGGGTCTCTCTGATGTCCTTTACTCTTTTCTCAAGCCCAGTGAGTATCTTTCTGATAGTTACTTTAAATTCTCTATCACACATATTAGTTATCTCCATTTTGCTTAGGTCTCTTGCTGTGATTTTGTCCCGTTCTGTCATTTGGGACACTGTCCTCTGTCTTCTCATTTTGTCTAACTCTCTGTGTCTGTTTCTCTGTGTTAGGAAAGTCAGCTACATCTCCTGCTCTTGAAAGTAGTGGTTTTACAAAGAAGAGGTCCTGTAGTGTCTTGCAGTGCAGTGTCCCCTGTTCCCCAGAACCTGGCACATCAGGGGTGTCTTCCATGTGTGTTGTGTGTGCCCTGCTGCTGTGGCTGAGTCACCTTTTCCTTCAGTCCAGTTATCTGCAGTGGCTCTCTTCGTCTGTTGTGCTCAGCGTTGGTCCTTTTGGTGTTTGGACCAGTCTGGGGCCACCTTGGGCTTGAGTTGAGTCAGACCAGGCATTTGCCAGAGATACAGTAGCACCAAGCTCTGGGGCACTTTCCCTGTGTTGTCCCCTGGCAGAGTGTCCTCTGTTCATGTTGAGTGGGGCCTGTAGTCAGACCACTGTCTGCCCCCAGCCCATCGCAGTCTTACTGGTTTGTGTGGTTATCGTTCCCTCTCCGCAGGGCAGGAGTTACTTTGGCATGGTGCTGGCCCCTAGTGGGGCTACTTGTGCACTGCCAAGCTTGTGACACCACTTTGGGTGGGCTCTGGCCAAGGACCTATTGGAGGGTGCGGGTCCACAAAGTGCGTGGGGGCTGGGGGTGTAGTGTTAGCGAGTGAGGCAGCTAGTGTCTGTGCTGCACTGGTTCCTGCAGGCCGCTGTGTGTTGGTGCTAGGGGGCAGGGGAGGGAAATGGCATCTGCCACTTTCTTTGTTCCTGGACGAGTCTCCCAACAATCCCTGTCCCTCCTGACATGCTCTGATATTAATAAATAACTCTTCCTCCTGTATGCCCCAGGCAGGTTTCAAACTGCTGATTCTATGCTCTATCTCCATAGGCTGTTTGTTGTGCTGTCTCTTTAAGAGTGGGGACTCAGTTTCCCCTCACCCTCCCAACTATCCCAGAGTGGAACCTGTTGATTTTTAAAATTCCAAGTTTTAAGTTCCCCTGGTTGTAAAAACTCATGAAATTTGTCCCCGCTGGTTTTCAAAGTCAAATGTTATGGGCATTCGTATTCCTTGTGTGGGCTCCCTGGTGTGAGGGTCTGTTTTTCTCCTCTCTCTATACCCACAGTGTTCCTCCTTCCCTGGGACAGTCATGCAGGTCCATTTAGCTCCCGACTGCATCTTTGTCCTTCCTACCCTCTTCGATGTGGCCTCTTCTCTACATTCAGCTGTGGAGTTTTTTGTGCCAATCTTCAGGTAATTTTCAGGGTTATTTATACTGATGTGAGTGTTATCTAGTTGTATCTGTGAGAGGAAGTGAACTCAGGGTCTTCCTATTCTGCCATCTTCCCCAGAAGTCTCCTCTTTTAATTTAATTTAATTTAATTTAATTTAATTTAATTTAATTAATTTTGTCTTACCTGTGAACTGCAGCATTATGATAATTATTTTGCATTTCAGTTTCTCAGATACGTATAGAAGTAATAGGAGAAATATAAGTTGTAATAAAAGAAAGCAAGGGAATGTGCCAAGAGCAGACATTGGAATTTAAGAACATAGAGAATAATAATAATAATAATAATAATAATAATAATGGTTGTTTTTAAAAAGCTAACAGTGGTTTTGTTAGAGGTTGCAATTGGGTTAATGTTTTCCTTTTCTTTATTTTTCAAATTTTCTGCATTATTTCATGTATTTTGTATAAAAAACTATACAAGTATGTTTTTTATTTTTATTTTTTTTAAGATTTTATTTATTTGGCAGAGAGAGACACAGCAAGAGAGGGAACACAAGTAGGGGGAGTGGGAGAGGAAGAAGCAGGCTTTGATGCGGGGCTCGATCCCAGGACCCTGAGATCATGACCTGAGCCGAAGGCAGACCCTTAATGACTGAGCCACCCAGGCGCCCCTACAAGTATGTTTTTAAAAAGGACAATCCTTTAGAAACATATACTCTGGGGCTGATTCACATCTAAGGAAATGAATGCTTAGTGGAGTGCCAAATATTAGACCCTGTGTTGTTTTTGTTTTTATTTTTGCTTTTTCCATTTCTTTTTAATTTTATTTTAATTCCAGTATAGTTAACATACAGTGTTATATTAGTTTCAGGTATAGAATACAGCGATTCAACAATTCCATGCATCACACAGTGCTCTCATCACAAGAAGTGCACTCTTTATTCCCATTACCTATTTCACCCATCCCCCCACACCCCCTCCCCTCTGGTAACCATCAGTTTGTTCTCTATAGTTAAGAATCTGTTTCTTGGTTTCTCTCTCTCTCTCTCTCTCTCTCTCCCCATTTCTTATTCATTAGAACAGCTGCACCATGGTGGTTGGGAAGACTGATGAGAAAATTTCTATTAAGTGTTTTTTCCTCCCTGTGGAAGGAAGATGCTTCATGATACATTATTTGCTCATATCTAAAAACTCATTTTGATTTGGCTTGTCTTCTTTTCTATTTCTTTCCCTTGTTTTCTTTTCTTTGCTTCCTATCTTTCTCTTTTTAATAGTTTATTGTCTGACACACATGTTTTTAGATTTTATTTTTGCTTATTTCCATTGTATGCTAAAAATAATGACTGATATTGATGAGATTAATAATTAAAAGAAGTTGGCACATGAGAAATAATAACTCTTAAGAAATGAGGGGTGAGGAAAAATCCCCTTGAGGTTTTAATTCTTAGTTCAATATATTCTGGGTGTCTGTGGATCAGTGAAAATGCAGCACAGTTAGATGCAATGAAAATAAACCTTTTGTCAGTCTTCTTCCACATTATGTTCTTGTCTTTCAAAAAACAGTGATCAAGCCTTTTTAAAACACAGAAATGTGTCAACACCTTCATATTTACTTTAAGATTCAGTCCTTTCCCAGAAGATCAAGTTGTATATTCCGCAAAGAAGTTTTATCTTGTGTAAGGCAGAAAAGCCCTCAATTTTCTTTCCATTTGTTTCCCTTTCTACAGAGAGGTAGGCACAGAGCCACAGGTGAAGGTTTGGCCTGCCTGCCATCCTGGTCTCTGAGCCAACACTGGGTGTGGATGGACGTGTGGTTTGATTATCATGTGGAAGTTCAGCAGTCATTTGCTTGATTGACCAACTGTCAGGAAGGCCAAGATGCCAAATACTTTCCCGGCATCGTGAGAGGGAGGAACCTAATGGACAGGGAGATAGAAATGCTAGAAGAGGCTTACTATGTTGACTTGCACCCCCTTGCTGCATCACTAAGATGTTGAGCAATGTGTGGGTGAGGGAGGCAGCAATACCCTTGAAGAGCTCTGTAGTTACTGTCCCCCGGGGCCAGGGTTGGTGGGAAATGCTGCCATTGAGACATGTTCTCTGATTTCAGAGAGGAGGGCAAGATCCCAGGGAAGAGGGCAGAACCCCAGGGAGGAGCACGAAATCCCAGGGAGACTGAGGCCCAGTGGCAGTATGAAACCTCCAAAAGGCCTGCTGAGCAGATGATTTTTATGACTAGTTGGGACTAAGTAGTAATCAGAGTGTTTTGAACCACAGTATATTTGAGGGTGGTTAATGGGTCACAGTATCCTTAGGAATGAAATGGATGGGCAGTCTATGCTTGATCTATAGAACAGCAACAATTCTATCTTCTTACAAAATTTAGTAGATTAAAACAATGATTAATCATCTCTCACAGTTCTGGGGCTGTTTCCTTTTTTTTTATTGTGGTAAAATGTGCATGACATAAAACTTACCATTTTAGTCATTCTCGAGTGTATAGTTCGGTGGCATTAGGTACATTCACACTGCTGTGTGACCATCACCAGCATCCATCTTCAGAGCTTTTTCATCTTTCCAAACTGAAACTCTGTCCTCATTAAGCAACAGCTCCCTATTCCCCCTCCTGTAAGCCCCTTGTGACCCCCATAAGTGGAATCACTCAGTATTTGTCCTTTAGCGACTGGATTATTTCCCTTCGTCTTCAAGGGAATGTCTTTAAGGTTCATGTTGTCGCAGGTGTCAGAATTTCCTTCTTTTTTAAGGCTGAATAATATTCCACTGTATGAATATACCTCCTTTTGTCTCTTCATTCATCTTTTGATAGGCATTTAGGTTGTTTCCACCTTTTGGCTATTGTAAATCATTCTGCTGTGCATATTGGTGTACAGATATCTATTGGAGTCCCTGCTTTCAATTCTTTTGGGTAATACCTAGGAGTAGAATTACTGGCTCATATGGTAATTCTATGTTTAATTTTTTTGAGGACTCACCATGCTATTTTCCATAGCAGCTGCACCATTTTACATTCCCACCAGCAGTGCACCATGGTTCTAATTCCTCCACATCCTTGCCAACCCTTGCTATTTTCAGTTTAAAAAAAATTTGTTTTCCTTTCTTCCTTCTTCCCTTCTTTCCTTCCTTCCCTCCCTCCTCCCTTCCTTAATTAATTTTTCTTTTCTTTTCTTTCTTTCTTTCTTTCTTTCTTTCTTTCTTTCTTTCTTTCTTTCTTTCTTTCTTTCTTTCTTTCTTTC